>NC_049993.1:8739146-8766530 GCF_000003815.2 Branchiostoma floridae | reverse complement strand
CATACCTTCATGAATATTTAGAGCTTTTGTTAATTTCATGCAAATGACTTAACATTAACATGATTTATGCATGGTGTTGTTCATCATTGAATAACGTACCGTGCACATGTCACAATATTCCCAATTCAGATCATTAATCATTAATTTGTTTTGCAATTTTTGCATAAATTATGCAAATAAGTTCCTCATTTGCATATTTGATATGTGCATATGTTCCACCGATTATAATTAACAAGTGTTACATTTATCAAAGTCCAGTTATTGCAAACAATGGAATTATACAATTTCCTCATTAATTATGCAAATTAAGTCCTCATTTGCATAAAATGCATATCATTATGAACATCTTTGCCCAAGCTACCTGCACACCTAAAATGCAGGCAATCCATCGTTCCTTTCTGCAGTTATCCTCTTTGGAGTGTATTGACATAAACGCACCTGCAGTTCCACAATTAAATGTTAGGGGACTGAAACTTGCCCCACTTTGTCATGAGGCTAAAAGCTATCTACTGCCCAAATGTCATGACCATATCATGTCCGGGACAAGAGATACATTGAAAAAAATGCTATGATAGAATATTCTCATTAATTATGCAAATGTACTACTATTTTGCACAATTAGTATCTTATCTTGTACAGCATTGTCTAAGGTACCTACATACCAAAAATCATGACAATCCGTTGTTCCCTCCTTGAGTTATCCTCGTCAGAAGTTTTTCACAAAAATGCCCCTGCTTTCCCAAAACTAGCCGCTAGGGGGCCCAAACTTATGTCACTTCTTCCTAAGCACAAGAGCTATCTAATACTTAAAAATCGTGACCATAGCAAGTTCAGAATGCCGAAATAGCAAAACCGAAAGTTGCGCTGCAGTACCAAGGGAAGTTGCTAGGGGGTCCAAAATCTAATCATTTCCAGCTTTCATCACACACTACCAACACACTAAGTATGAAACCAATTCACCCAGCCGTTCTTGAGTTATCTTGTTTACACACACACAGACACACACACAGACACACACACAGGCAGACAAACGCGGGGTAAAATATAACCTCCATGACATTTCATGGAGGTAAAAACACTCCGACGTCGATAACGTTAATAGTCTATACTACCATGGTAGTCCTATAACCAAATAAACATTTCCATGCTATTAGACTAATTTCACATCCTCGTTAATTCGCACAAAAGACAGGATGACTTGTGAAAGAGCTTTAATGACTCCATTACTGCGTCGTTTCCCAAGTTTTATAACATCTAAACAAGCAAAAGGAACCCAGCTGTTGTCGTGACTGTATCATATCAAGGGGGTTATATAACGTCCTTGGTTATACGAGCCAGGCAGGAGGATTTAATACATGCATGCCACATGGCAGAACTAAGGGCGGGTACCGTGCAGAAAATTCAGGTCCAGGTACGGTCCAGGTCCAGAGGATCAGGTACAGGTCCGGACCTGAACCTTGACCGAATATGCAATACTCAAAACAATGGTCCATTTCGTTACAAAGGAATCTGTTTGGTGCAGTATCCTATCTTAACGTAAACAACGCGAACTGCTCTGATAAGTTAGACCAAGTCTGACTGTAGAAATTTCATAAAAATGACTATCGACTATCCTCTTCGCTCTTACTATTCGCTTGGACCGATAAGCCTGAAAACACGTGAACGCCTGCCACCGTAGTGCCGGTATAATCTATTCATTTTCTGATCGGTCCAACATCCAGTTCACTGGATTCAGGTCCGGTCCAAAAAAAATTAAGAAAAAACGGTTTTGTACCGCTGTGTGTGTGTGTGCGCGCGCGCGTGTATGCAGAAAAAATCTAGATTGTGAGCATCCTTGTATTCGTAATGTGACTTCAACAAACAATATGACAATATGAGATTGGCTGCTTGGCAGGTGTTCTTGCGAGTGTATGTTGCGAAATTATTGCATTCGCTCATTGTTTTAGGTCTCGCACACACGGAGATTACGGACGGAGATCACCATGTTCGGTTTGGAAGATTGAAACAAGACTAACAAAAATAGAATCAACACACGCAGGCTGCTGCTATTCATATGTATTTTTGACGTCAGCAGACAATCATCACAAGATTCCATTCCAAGCATCTTGTTCCGACACTTTATATTACTATTCATAACGTGACGTCACCAGACAATAATGACATGATAAAATTGGCTTCATGGCAAGTATCCTTGTGTCCAGGTAATTGTTTCGTCAAATTGTCAATATTGAAAATTACCAGACAATAAAGTTAACGTCGATGTAATGTTCCAGAATGTTTATATTAGTGCATATAAATATTTCAAGGGTGGAAGTTCCTCAGAATGAATGAATAAAGACATTTATTGTACATTTGTGCCTCACTGCAGTAACTACAGGTCAAATGGTAACAATTATATACATATGCGTACATGTTTTGTACATATAAACGTAGAATCTATACTCTAGAGCATTCGATTCTTGGAAATTTCATAAATATAGAGAGCTGTATGATTGGTTAGGCCTATAGGATTGGGTTATCGAAGACTGTATTGAAGTTAGGGATTATGAATGAATGTCTCTCTATTCAAGTATCTGAAGTTAGGAAAATTTACTTAACACGGTATCAATATACTATCATACAAAGGACAAGCTTTGCTCTAGGGGAGCGTGGTTATGTCTTCCTGATCCGATTCGCCATTTGTGACAACTGCACAACTATAGAAAGTCAAAAGTGCGTACATAATCATGCTTGCCCTTTATACAGCAACCAGCCAAGCATTCATAAGCATTCCGAGAGCCACACATTAGTCATTACGGCTCCTCGAGCTCGAGCCTTTTATCAAATCCAGCTATCCCGTTAGTTCATTACCATTATCATTCATTCATTATTTTGTATAATATTGTTATCATTAGTAGCTGTTATTTGTTATGATTTGTTTATATCAGTTTCATTACTATTGTTATTGAATTGTTTCATTTATTTTGTAGTTTTCTGTTTGCATGTCACCAGGCATATGTACGTGTTCCAATTTATGTAATGCATAATGCATTCAGAAAACATTCATTTGACAACGGCCGAACGTCATCTACTAGTATTTAATCAAATCAGCATATCCTAAATTCTAATATAAAAAGGTTGAAGAACCTGATTCAGAACTCATATTCCTCCACCTATTACCTATTAAATGACCATGTCAAAGAGTCAATTTTACAGCCGGTGGAGCTGTTTAAAACACTAAGATGAATCCATGCGGTGCCGATCAGTTTTCGTGACGGAGGTATAGAATATCCTAACCACCAGAGAGACGTGTGTTAAATGTAAAGCACGACCGCACGAGGCAAACTGGGCCAAGCTTTAGAATCTGGACCAGTGATCTCAATCAGAAACTGAAAGGTTTGTATTGTAGAGATTATCGTACAGAACACATTGTAGTATATCATCATGTCCACATGTTGAGGAGTATCAAGCAAAAGCCAGTTCTCATGAGCAATAAAAGACAAAATAAGTATGGTTTATAGTCACGAATCTCGTTTAGACAAATCAATAGAATAAGTTTGAATCCAGTAAAGAAATAAACTGTCGAAGTTGAAACAATGATTAATATGAAAGCATCAAGTATGCCCATATTCCAAGTATCTTAGAAATATTTTAATCTGACTGGCAAGAGGTATGTTTTGTCACGGTTTTGTTTTTGCTAGAAACACGTGAATGGAAAATGGGGCCATGCAAATCTGACACCCAAGCTTGCATATGAAGATGACTGGGGGTGCAATATTTTCAATTCATGAATTCCTGGTAAGGTTATGTTCCGGGAACCATAATCATCGAAAAAGGAACATGTATTTCTTCTATTTGGTTCATAACAAATTAGACATTTTTATGGATTGGGCACTTCCAAAAGTTATTCCCGAGAGTGATGATAATGATGATGATAATAATCAACTTTCTGATATAAACGTTATTGTGTAGACAGTATGATACCAAAATATGTGTAAGAGAAATGACGCAAAATTTAGGTAACGATTGCATGTACATCGGAGGATACAATCACCTGAACTCACTCGCATGATTTGTGGACTTATGAAGCCACAGGTGGTCTACAGATCTAATCAGAGTACAGCGGGTTGGGCCGTAAACAAGATCTCTGGGGGTCCGATATTCATACACATTGAAGTGTCGTGCTACAGTGTAGGCTGTACCGGTACAAACCGGTTTTTCTTATCGGACCGGTCCAGAAAAACCGGACCTAAAAAAAAGGTTGACCGGATGTCGGACCTATTGGAAAAACATATTATATGAACAGGCATTCACACGTATTGGGGCTTACCGGTCGGGAAAAAATAACGAGCGATGTAGGGTATAGTAGAGTCTACAGTCATTTCTACCACGTTTTACAGTCAATCATACAAAGGCAGTTAGCTTTATAGGATGTCAAAACGTCAGTGGGAGTCAAATATTTCACAAAACAGATTTCTTTGTAACGAAATGGACCATTGTTTTGAGTAATGTCCATTCACAAGTTTTCACATACTGAATCAGGTCCAGGTTCAGGTCCGGACCTAAACCTAATCCTCTGGACCTGAACCGGACCTGGACCTGAAATTTCTGTACCGGTACCCACCCCTAGTCTGAATCCTTCTCTATGACAATGACTGAATGAAGAACCTAGATTCTCTCTCTTCCTCACTTGCTACGGGTACATAATAACTCTATTACTGTTTGATCATTTTACGTACTGTACAAAGATTCATATTCCTAATGCAGCTAGACAAACCTGCCCTATGACCGATAGACCGATTCTCTCGCATCTTTAAAACATGAGCCAGGCGGGAAAGATTTCCTCGACCTCGAATATTTTGCATAGATGACTGATCTGATGACGTCACCAGACAATAAAAGCAACATTTATTAAAACATAGATCTACATCCTTTTCAACTGTGTTATGATTGTTGCGTTTCCTGAATCTGAATTTCTAACATCCATGAAATATTTCAAGACGCTCTAGATACATGCAGCTGTTTAGCTGACTTATAATAATAATAACACATTTTATTTCTAAATGTCCATTCAACCAAACCGAAAGAATCACTCTGTTTAGAGAAGCCACAAAGACTTATCCCAACTTCCCCACATTGACAGACGAACAGAAAGCCACCTTTCTCTTGAAATCGCAGAACCCACAAATTTTAGAAAAGGTGGGGCTTTTCGTCTCCCTCTGCTTTCAAAAAAGAAGTCAAACCCAACCTGTTTAGAAATAGCCAACACTAGTATTATAGTAGAATGCTGTTCATAAATATCCATTGTCACTTGTATATCGGCAATGTTTATACCATGTACTTGCAATTAGCCCTCGGGCTTTTGCGTTTTTCCTCTTTCTCATAAACCAAACCCAAGTCGTCAAGATGTTTCTGACACTGGATTTTGAATTAGCTATAGTTTCTTGTTTTTTTTTTACAATCATGTAATTCACCGTAGTTGTCACGTGTATGTTTTCTATGTTCCTACCATGTACACGTACTTGCAATTGGCCGTCGGGCAGGTGCAGGCAAATAAATATATCGCGTATTATCATATCATTTAATACCGTGGCAACCATCGCAATAATGTTTACGATTTGGTGTCACACCTATCTACATGTGAGGATGTGGGATGCAGAAAGCAGGCCAGACAATTTCCTCAGGAAATAACACTACATGTAGTGGAGATGAAGATTTGATTATGTATGCCTGGAGCAGTCGTGAAACCTCAGACAGTCCATATAATTGCGTTTTACGTACAAAAGATGGATCAAAAGAGTAACTGTGCCTCAACGTTGAAACAAAACTGATCAAATCATTATACACCGAATGAGCAAAGTAATGGTAAGGATTTAAAAGTTATATTTCACCACAGCTACATTTCACGAAGTCCCTCTTTCCACTAGGCGACGATCGCAATGCGCTCTCACTGCGACCTAAATAGGATATGTGCAACCTTTGATTTCTTACTGGGTATATCATACAGCATGTAAAAGTGTGATTGAGAGGACAGCAAAGCACACAAAGTGTAAAAAAAATCGATTTTTTTTTCATACAATTCGTTGAGCGATCTGTCAGAGACTAGGTCGCTGAGAGAGCGCGACGAGAGCGCCGTCCTAGTGAAAGGGGGGTATAAGGCAACAGATACTAGTATTATGTACAGGCTGTTGAGGTAGCGTCGATTTCGCTGGGTTGGACATGTATGCCGCATGTCAGATGGAGGAATTACTGCGAACCTACTGCAGGGTTGTAGCCAGCACCCGTCCTTCAGTCCTTTGAAGGAATTTTACAGCTGGGGACAAAAAAAATTGCCCATTCCGTCCTCTGTAATGGACAAAAACTATATGTAAAGTCAGTAAAGATATAAAAAAAACTGTCTTCTTGTGTAATTTTTCACCAACACAGATGAACAGCTTAGTCTACCAGCAAAATCTACACCTCAAAATGAAGGAAATTGGGTTTCAGAGGGTCTAGATTTCAAAAATTTTCAGGGGAGTATGCCCCCGGATCCCCGTAGGAACGTTATGCCTTCGGCTTGACGTCTCGTTCTTTCTGATTCAAAATCGAGGGGACTGAAAATGATTTCAGGCTGGCTACAACTCTGACCTACTGTACCGTGAAATGGCACTGGGACAAGAGCACGTGGTCATCCTCACCTCGCGTTGGAGGATGTTATGAAACGGGACGTGATCGTCCTCGATATGCACATTGACACATGTGAGTCACTTGCAGCAAGCAGGGTTCTTTGGAGGAAGTATAGTAGGTTAAAGAAAGAAAGGTTTGAAACTTTTTGGGGGAAGTAGAGACTTGCCTCAGAACTCAGACGTTCAAAGCGTAAAAGCAAACATCGTGTAAAGCCTGTACGTAGTCTTGTTGTGACTATATGAATACACTACCAGCAATAAAAAGCGGTGTAGCAACAGTACTCTGACATGTATAGTGAAAACCCTCAACAACAATGTACGAATGTAAAGTGTGTATTCTATAGCTACGTCAATTTCTGTTTGCCAATTAGAAATTTCATCTAAAATGACGTAGTCAGGAATAACTTTTCCTAATTGTTTAAGTAGATGATCCCCTAATTTGCATACTTAACAAATAACAATGCTTCTGCTTTATTTTCATTCAATTTATATGGTGTGTTACGCTGAAGGCCGGATGGGATATCTCAAGTAAATGTCTAATTGTTCTTGTTCGGTTACTGGATAACACCCCTAGTTTGTGTTGGGGCAAACCATCCAGGGCGTAGTGCTGCTGTTTATTGACCGTTCCTCAGGTGTTGCAACACCTCTTCCTTAAACTTAACGGGATTAGCTTGGAGGGTGGTTGAATATGGTAGAGTATTCCAATGGATAGTGGTTCTTGGGAAATATATATATAGTTTTATTGCACAACAATTGTACGGGGTACAAAGTATGGCATCTACATAACTACAGTTCTATAACTTAACACTTATCTAACTAATACAGAAGTTGTAGTATGGGATAAATTTCTTACAGTTATTGGAGGCTTTTACAATCATTGGAGGAATTTCTAATGTCTAAACATTCGTTGATATATTTTCCTATATCTGTCATGCAGGGATTGTCACATGTCATGATGTATTTGAATTTGCACTTCAGGTCCATCGAGATGAACCCTTGTGTGTAAGATGACAGCCTTGTGTACAGAGAATTTCGTATATCAGAATATTTGGGACATACAACCATAAAGTGATATTCGTCTTCAATTAGCTCTGGACAGAATGGACAAACCCTCTGATCTATAGGATTTTTTTTGGAATCTCCCGGTTTCTATATTTAAATATTTGAGACAGTCTTAATTAGTCTTAATGGGTTTGTGTGAGTTTGGGTGATTATGTCTAAATTGCCTTGGGTTCGCTTGTTCTTGTTCTTGCTTGTAATTTACTTGATTGATTTGGGAACCTTGACATTCGTTTGCCATTACATTTATTGTACAGTCGGCCTACATTCGGGGAACACCAGCTGGTTAGTCAACGGGAGTGACGGGCAGATCCAGGGTAACAGACTGATGACAGTGGGCAGTTGAAAAACGATTCCCTGGTTGCACTAGCAGCTGGCTAAGCACGTGTTTCTGTGATATTCCAGTTATCGGATAGATTTATATCACCATTCATGTTACTCACCAAAGCTTACTGTCATTTGGCGAAGGTCATCATCTTCCTCGCCGCATATCATTTAATATTTACTGAAGCGGGCTGTTCCCCACAGTTTATTATCAGATGCTGTCCGTTGCACTCCATTCCAAGTGCATCCCATCTTATAACCCTTTACACTCGGACGGCGCTCTCGCCGCGCTCTCTCTGCGACCTCAAATTTGACAGATCGCTCAACGAATTGTATAGAAAAGAAACGAATCTTTTTACACCATGTGTGTTTTGTTGTCTTCTCAGTCACACTTTTACGTTTTGTATGATATACCAAGCATGAAAGTGAAGGTTACACATATCCTATTTAGGTCGCAGTGAGAGTGCAGCGCGATCGCCGTCTAGTGGAAAGGGCGCCTAAGCAAGATCTCGCTCCGCAGTTCTTCATGGCTTGCCCCCCCCCCCCCTCCACACACACACACACACTTTCTTTCTCCCTCTTGGCGAAGGTACTAGATCATGGAGATCTAGATAGTTGCGCAAACGACAATCTGATTTGTGTAATTTGTAAATTTTATCATTGCTGGACATTAAGTTGTTAGAGTTTCATTGTACGATGCTGACACCAAGATTGTTTTTCTTCATCTTATGCAATTAGCACAAGTCCTGCAGAGGTGGGAGTCAGTTCGGTACACCTCTTCGTTTAATTAGTCAGTTGGGACATAGTCTCTTATATCACACACATTGTATTACCCATATGGCGTGAAAAACAAGCTCCTTGGAGGTCCGAACCTACCGAAATTTTTTTGACCTACCAACGTACAAGATATCAACACAATCCATCCAGACGTTCTTATATAACGTCGTTGGTTTTGCTGACAACAAATATTGGGAAACTCAAACACACACACACATACACACACATACACACACACACACACACACACACACACACACACAAACACACACACACACTCTCACACACACACACACTCACACACTCACACACACACTCACACAAACACACACTCAAACACATACACACACACTCGCACTCACACACACGCAAAAACACACACATAAACACACACGCACACTCACATTAACACACACACACTCACGCACACTCAAACCAACAGACATGCATATACACAAGCACATACAAACACAGGTGCAAGAACACCTTTACTCAAAATGACTACAAAATGACGAGATGTTTCTGCACCAATAATTGTGCTTCTCTAACTGCATTACATCAAAGTCTGTTTGGTTTCTATCCGTGTCCGATGGTAAATACACATCGTTTTACGTAGCCTACAGTTCCGGTAGTGTTTTCTTAGATCTCTCAACTGCCGATCCCTCAACAAACAATTCCTGATATTTAATGTCCATGCGGGACTTTGGAAGATTAGGGCGACACCTGGTAGGGAGTGAGGAAGTCCGGAGGCCGTACGCGTGGATGGAAGAGAGCGGCACGCCGGGTTGGCCTGCGTCTGCTCCAGCTGAAATGTAGTGAGCAAACAGAAGAAGAAATTATTATTCATGGTTCCTTTGAAGTTATTATTCATGGTTCCATGGAAACGTAATGATTTTATGTTTCTGGTCATATGCTAACCTTTCAGATTCGTTTCCGATCACTCCCACGCTCCGTACGTTCGAGACACGACTCTGAACTGACCAATAAGCGACGTTACCGGGAAAATTACGTCTCTATGTTGTCTGTCTCACGTGGTGGCGACGACAGGTGGGCATTTGCCGGCAGTATATATGTGTGTAATCACTGCCTCTGCTCATTCAGTCAGTTTGTAGAGTCCGCCCAGTGAACTGTGCCTCAGGTGTACTGGTGCCATCACTGATATTGCCAGGATCGGGGTTAGGTGTAAGGGTTAGGGTTAGGGATTGAGTTGGATATGCAACTGATGTATGTGTTAACAAACGCATTCCGTGGGTGAAATCCTGCTATCGTTAGAAAACGTGGAAGCTCGGCTGACTAAGACTTGTCCATAGAAAAGACTATGGACGTGAACGTAACGGAGGGTTGGAACGGCAGCACGGCGCCATGGACAGTCACCCCGCTCGGGGAGGGGGCCAGCCCCCTTCTCCTGCCCTACGAGAGCTTCCTTGCGGTCACGGCGGTGCTGACCATCTACGGTGTCGGCGGGATCGTGTCCAACTCCGCCGTGCTGCTGATGTTCTGGCGGTACCCGACGCTCCGGACGCCGTTCAACATGCTGCTGTTAAACCTGTGCTTAGGCGGGCTGATCGTGTCTATGGCCGGCATCCCCTTCTCCCTGTCCTCCAGCATCCACGGGCGCTGGATCTGGGGCCGCAGCGGCTGCGTCTACTACGGCTTCACCAACAGTTTCTGTGGTAAGTACAGCCACTTCTCCACACAACTTTGGTTCAATCCGGACAGTTTCTATAGTAGGTACAACACTTCATTTTACATGCAGCTTGGATTCAAACCTGACAGTTTCTGCGGTGAATACAGTCACTTCTATACGCCGCTCTGGTTCAAATCTCACGGTTTCTGTTCAAGGCACAACCTCGTCATTTTACCCTGATCTCTAATTTAAACCTTTCAGTTTCTGTGTTAGGTAAAGCCACTTCTTAAAACACGCATCTCTGATTTAAACCTGGCTGTTTCTGTGTTGGGTACAGTCACTTCATTTTACACACATCGGTAATCAAAATCTGACAGTTTCTGGGGTAATTTTACACACATCTGTAATTCAATCCTGACAGTTTCTGTAGTGGGTCATTTTATTTATTTATTTTTCATTTTACCCACATCTCTGATTCATCCCTTCACTTTACGCACGTCTCAGTTTCAAACTAGACCAAACTAGACCATTTCTGCAGTACGAGCAGTCCTATCATTGCAGACATACTTAAGATATCATCCTTCTACACTGAATGTCTGTTCGACCGCAAGTATCCTTAAGCGTATTCACACATGACAGTTTCACCACAGAAAAGCAATCAAATCACACGATCTCATGACCCCATTACGGGTTTCTGTCCCTGAGTACATGCATGCAATGCTTCTTTAAATGGTATCGATAATACTGTTCATCAGTATTTCTCTTGTTGCCCATTGAATTGGGCGTAACACTGGTGTACGGACTGGTTTATTAAACTATTTTCATGGACATGCCAACATGATTACAATAGAAATAGATAGGTCACACAATTCTTCTTTCACTACTAACGCTGTCCAATGTTTTCAGATACGCTTCTTTGATATAAGTGTAACCCTAAAAGCCACGAAGATGGAGTGTAGAGTAAATCCGTAGGTTGAACTGCTTGGCTAATCATGTGCGAAATATCGTTCTTTTGATGAATCAAAATTTGATGCGTATTGCACTATTACCCTAATTTCAGGGAATCATTAGTGCATACTAGATCACACAAAATCGTTATTGCACCGTTAACACTGTCTAATATTTCTAGATTGTATCTCTCTCTCTCTCTCAGATGATTTAAAAATTGCTGACTGCATTATTACCCTACTTTCAGGGAACAATAAACGTTTATCAGAGAAACATAAATGACCAGATTACACAGATCGTTCTTTCACCAATACCACCGCCGGACAGTAGTTCCATATCTGTCTCGTTCAAATGGGGAGGGACAAGTATTAGGAAGGGAGGGACAAGTAAGAAAGAGTTCACATAAGTGTATATTTTGAAGTTTGTATTAATACCGTATTTACATTCTTTATTTGACCGAAAAAAGGCGTTTTATATATCTATAACAAGGCTGCACAGTTTAGGTCAATCTACACGTTCTTCTGTGCAAACTTTACCTAAACCATAAGGATGTCAATACGCACTCGTGTGATCCAGCCCTTACGCATTCTGTTTTCACTCAGGACACCTGTCTTAAAGCCGGCTTTAAAATTCATGCGAACGCCGCCCAAATTTGTAGATCGGAGATTGCATCATTTCAACATCGCCCGAGCATCGGCCGTATTTTTCGCTGACACCCCCCCCCCCCCCTTCACAATTTGGACGAGAATGTTTTTCTCCATCTTATGCAATTAGCAGTGCGCTGCAGATGTGGGAGACAGGTCGGTACACTTCTTCAGTCAATTAGTCAGTCTCCGGGGACTTACACGTGTTATGCCGTGGAAAACAAGACAGAGAGAGACAAACATTACATGGTGGTTTTAATCCCAACGGAATAGCTGCTATAAGTCTCCTGAAGCACGCGTCATCGCCAGGATATCGGTCGTACTTTGTGCTCGCCGACTCTGAGCCAAGTACTTGATTTGTGACGGGGGCTTAACGCCGGCTTACAATTCATGCGAACGCCGGCCGAATTTCCGATCGGTCAGAGCTCGCTGAATTTCAGTATTGCCCGAGCAGCGGCTGTATTTTTCGCTTGAAGCTCGGCCGGCGTTTTCGCTTGAAGTGAAAACGCCGGCCGAGCTGCTAAAATCGTCCGAAGCCCGCGGAATCGCCAAATACTTGGGCCGAAAATGCCCATTTGGTGCTCGACACGCCGACCGAGCCCAGTACTTGATTTGTGACGGGGCTTTAAGAATGAAGACCTTTATTGCACATTGCACATTTTGCCACACTGGGCTAAGTACATGTCACAACACGACATGTTGAAGAGATACAGTTAACAGATATAAACGAGACTATTGCTGGATAAATTCAACCTCTCTTCGCTTTTCTGTTATAGTGAAGATAAAAGAGCAGATATGTTTTATGATCGATGGTTTGTCTAGTTGCATTAGGAATATGAATTTTTCTACAGAACTTAGGTGTATGAAATAAGGAAATTGGTTTTGTATAACCTTATACAGTTCATTTCTCTCTAAGGTATACAATGTACATTTTACTACAAAATGACATTCGTTCTCTATTCTATAATTTCTCTTCAACCGACGGAACCGAAAAGCCGTTGATTTAAAGTATAAAGGGTGAAATTACGGGTGAGCCTTTTTGGCTGCTAGCTACGCTGCTTGGTCGATATGCAGAGGATACATAACTATCCAAAGAACTAAAAACGTAATTACCTTCGTGGCAATTACGCGGTGATTTCTGATGGATGGGAACTCCAAGCGGCCTGTTCCCTTCCTTCTCTTCTGTACACATATTGATCCATTCTCTGTTCTTCACTCCAGCCTAATTACTGTGGATATCTTCTTCTTTAAAATGAAATAGAATTTCAAAAGGAAACAAAGGTTTATTCATCATTAGTGATGCGCCCTGTTTTCTATGAATCGACATGAAACAGCACAGAAAACAGGAGCGGAGGAATACGACAGCTTCATCTCTGAAAAGAAAGAAATCAAATTTGACGATGACGAATGCAAGTTGTACAACGACAAAATTAAAAAAAACGGGTTGTGCCCAAACTAATTGTTCTTACTCTCCAAGCAGAGGTCCGACGTTGGCTTTTTTGACGTGTTTGGGGCGTTTTAGTGGGCTTTCTATTTTGAATCATTTTCTCTACGTCTCGTGGCCAGAATAATTAAAAAAATCAAAATAGAAAACCGGAAATGAACGCGCCAAAAGACAGTCGTAGCGAAACATTTGATTGGAGGGTAGATTTTCTCCGCCCGTATCAGCGAATAACAAAAAGAGAATAAAGGGCTCCTTACAAGCTTCCTGCATCTGAGAACTTCAATTACCCTCATTGGATCCTGTGAGATAGATGTGCAGTCAGATGTAGCTCTGAATCTGCCCTTGGACATTTACGGAATTGAAGGGTAGAAGCAAGGTCATTGATGAATCAACGTATGCGCAGTACAGCGACGAATTAAACTCTGGCTACACTGAATGTAACACTTAATAGATGTTCTGTATATGAAGACAGGTAGCCAGGGTTTCATAATCTCTCGCTGTCTCGATATATTGGGTCTCTTCCCTTGAGATTTAGATTAGTGGAAGGTCTGCTATAAACGTGATGTAGCTAGACTGGAAGGCAAGTTAAGCTTTTTGGATAAACAGTTCTGCTAGTTATCATAACTTGTTTTCTTTTTTGTGTTTTGCCAACCATTCCCAAAGACTAGATAAATGTGGATCCTGCTCAACTTAATGAGTCTTTTAGTAACTCTGATTGAGAATAGGATATGAGAAATTTGAGAAATATGTCCTAGGGGAAAGCTATGATATGATATCCTCAGCTATGACGTCCGTGCCATATAAAAGTCCTTCACATTACAGCACGCACGGCATTCGATCCCTGGAAATTCGCTTATCAATTAACGTCGTAGCAAGTCTTTGTCCAGTTAACGCCTCATTGTCTCCCAGTATGCCGTGTCCCTGAAGCAGACGGGTTTTCATCTTCAAACGGCGCTCGACAAAAAGATTCCCGGAAAGAATTTTCGCTCAACGTCGGAGCAACTCTGTCAATTTAACGCCTCCTTCACTCATGGCGTGTTGCGCCCATCAATGGACGGCTCTTCATCTTCAAAGAGCAGATAAGCTTCACTTCACTGACCTCGTGCCTTACTTGCCATTTCATAGCATATGAGTCACAGATGACTACCTTTCAGCCCTACTTCTCTGCATACCGATCACCCTATATGTGAATTCCTGTATAGAGGAAGGTGCGCTAGCCGTAATGTGTGTATGACGCACAGAAAAAAAATGTAAAGTTATGCAATCAACGTTAACTAAGGGTATATACTGATAACTTATGTGTAAAATCCTTTATAGAGGAAAGTGTGTATGACGCACAAACTATCTCACTGCAGAAAAACTGAAAACCGAAGCAATCAATGTTAACTAAGGGTATGGGGACTACTACTACCACTATGGGGAAGAATGCGGGTGTTGACTACCGTTATCAAGACCCTCTCACGTGCCGCATACTAAACTGTCCGTCACATTTGCACCGGTACTAGATAGGGCCACAAATTTTCCCCTGTAAATTGTCGGATACGGGTTTGTGTGTGGGGGTTGGGGGGGGGGGGACCCCATGTTTTCACAATAAGATTACGGTCTATTTTGTCGCAGGGTCCTTCGTTGATTTTAGATGTGTTTTCTTTGTTGTTGTAAAATCCGGGGTCCGTTCAAAGGCAGATCCTCAACCCGCCCCCCCCGTAAAACAGCCCATAAATATCCGGGGCCCCCTTTTTTCAAATTGTGACAATAGCCTTACTTTCATGCGTGTGCGATGTAACATTTTTATCTACATTTATTAAATATTAACAATTAACAGATATAACATTTCCTGCAATTGACAGCAGGAGTGGATGGAGAAGTGAACCTCAGTTATATTACTAGAAATTCTACTGTACATTCAAGTTGATCTAATGTCCATACTTTACTCACCGCCGGCGAGCAAATGTCTCTGCAGACAAGACAAACAAGTCGCACTATGCAGCATAAACCAATAATGTTTTATCTATTAAAGTCTAAAATGAGACCATTATATGAAGTCAAAATTGTCCTGGGAATTGGGGTTGTGAGCCAGGAAACAGAATTCAGAACGCCGAGGGACGAGCCGTTTTACAAATTGCTTTCAATCAACTGTGATACTCGTAGTCAAGTAAAGCTACATGGTACTAGTATTGATGGGAACGTGGGCCGCAAGAAGTTGAAAATTGGTCGGTGGCCATTTGACTTGTTTTGAGCATGGTCGCGCCGAAACGTAATGAAGTTCATTGTGATCTCGTAGACAGGGCAATAAGACAGGGTGGATGTAATTACGTTGGTCGGTCGGCAGGAAGGAATGAAAACATATTCCACATATCAACTTACCTTTGTTTGGCTGATACAAAGGTAGACGTATCTCCCAATGGTTGTCACGAAGACATGTTATCAAATGAAGTCATGTTATCAAATAGAGCATGAAAATTTAACTTTATTGTCGAACTCTGAAACAAACCCTCTGCGTACAGTTCCCACTCGTAGACAATGTAAAAAAAACTTCCAACCAGTGTGTTGCACGGCTTTATATGAATGAAAGGAGGTCTTTATTCTCCTTCGTATGACACATCTTCTTGATTTATGTAGGCCCAGAGAAAAATATAGGTATTAAGCGCCTGAAAGCTCCACCAATATCGCTGCGGCTCTCTTGCTAACAGCTTTCTTTGTAACTTAAATAGTGCACATTTCCATTTAGATCATGTTTTTGCTGAAGTCGGCAGCAATGTCTGACGTAAGAACGACAATGGGGCCAGTCTTCGCTATCTTCAACGTTGAAAGACCGTATTCGGGCTTCTCTAACTGCCACGTGAGTCTGTAATTACGTCACATCAGCGTGATATGCAGTGATACAGGAATAACATGTTTATGATTTTTCTCTTGCTTTTTTTTATCTTGCCGGGCTTGCGCCCGGCAAGATAATGTGGCGGATATTTTCCATGGTTCAATGGTTCAATCAATGGTTCAATGTTAACCCAGCCCTTCCAAAGGCCCTTCCAAAGGCCCTTTTCTCTTTGCCCAATTTTATGGCTTAGTTAGACAAGGGTTACATTGCAGTCCAGTATCAAAACTGTATTTTAGACGTATGTGGTCCAGCGTAAATAAATCTACGCTTTAACCCATGTTTATCATAAAGATATATCAAAAATTGCATCAGAAGGAATTTATTTTGTAATAAAGAATAATGCATACTCATTGTGGGTCAAAAAGTTTTACAATACCGGTGTGACAGCGTTCTCGCCCCCCCGTGATCTCGCCCCCCCGGGGGCGAAATCACTAGCGATCTCGCCCCCCCGGGGCGAAATCACTAGCGATCTCGCCCTCCCCGGCTAGTGATCTCGCCCCCCTACCTCGCCCCCCTTTAGCGATTTCGCCCCCCCCCCCAAAAAAAAACGGGTTTACATGACATTTTAGAAGTTTATTGGTATAAATCACAAAATGTAGTTTCAGAATGATATAAGTACACGAGTTTGATACATAACTCCATTCATAATATCAATATTAACGTAATTACATGGTAATAAGATAGTTTAACTTGTTTCAGACAAGGAGGGTTGGGTCCCTTGTATTCCCATTATTGCATATACCTGAGTCTTGACATAAGATGTATTTCATTGTATTCACCTGTCCTCAAGCAACCTATATATCTCCAATATGAAGTCTCTACAATGAAGTGACCACAAAAGAACTATGTAATGTCTTTATTAATTATGCAAATATTAGGTATTAATTAGAATAACGCACATTTTGGTATATGCACCTGGCCAAGGGATATCTTCACCTCCAACATGACTGTCTTTTCTAGTATTTAGGAACTGATGCATTTACCCGTGTTTCTTAAGACAGGTACTTTACCAGTGTTTGTGTAGCATTTAGGAACAGCTATATCAACTTGCGCGTAGATAGTGTTTATAATGAGAAACTATTATTCACGTGTGTTTTTGTTAGTGCTTTGGAAATGTTTCCAGCACAAGAAAGAAAACACTGTGACAAATTGAAAACATATAGCTGACGTATTCCGTACCATAGACGGTGTTGATTTATACGTTCGCAGTAGCACTGTTTTATGCCACCTCAGCTGCAAAAATTGTCTTTTTTCATTTCAATGTCATGTTTGCACCGAACAATATAATATCGACTTTCGAGGTATGACATCTTACGGTACGGTAATAAGGTGCCATATAGGTACCAGGTAACACACCATATACGTTACTCCCCAGGTGCAGTATAGTACCAGGTAGCGCACCTGTAATATGTAGTAGCCAGCTGCTCTGGGGGGGGGGGGCGAAAACGCTAAAGGGGGGCGAAAACGCTAGTGATCTCGCCCCCCGGGGGGGCGAGATCGCCGGGGGGGCGAGATCGCTGTCACACCTGTTTATTGTGCCAATAATTCATCTGACATAGATTATGTTAATGAGGTAAATTTCCAATATCTCCCTACACTGGGGGATTATTTTAGAGGGTAAAACTTATTAATTAGTTTAGAGGGTAAAACTTCACTGGAATGGATTCATCATTCTTTAATTGTAAAAATAAAACAACGTTTATTTTTGCATTTTGCGACTTGCAGTCTATGCCATACATTTCTATACCTTTTAAAACGAGGTTCTTCAGAACATGTAATGGTTAGCTCAGTGATAAAGTTTATGCATTGTAATCCAGCGCTCCGGGTTCGATTCCCGGAACGGGAATTTTTCAACTTTCTTTTTTTACACCATTAAAGTACTAGTAAACAATACTTTTGTCTTTTGACCAGAACATTTGGGAATTTCTGTTGTAGTTCTGCATTTTTCCGCTGTTGGGATATTTGAATGAACGAACAGACATGTACATGTAGGGTATATGTCGTTCTAACTTTCATTAAAATGCCCATACAACATCTATATCACATAATTGCACGAGAAGAAACTGATTTTCTCGAAAATAATTGCATCCTGTATGACAAAAAGTTTCACTAAACATGTTCATTCTTATATTCCTGGACAAACCTCATTTGCATATTGGTGAATCTCTCCATGCGACCATATCAGATTTAGTTACTCTATTTCTATTTACATGACATTCTAATAACTAGAAAAACGTTCACACATGCAAACCTTAGCAAAATGTCAGCTTTTTTAAAGCACTTGTTCTGGTTGTTTCTGATTATTTTGATGTGATCCTCATGTTTACTGATGAACACTGGTGAAGCGCCGAGGTACCTTTTCCTGACGAAATCCCTACTACCCGGCAAGATACAGCTTTTTTTTAAAGCACTTGTTTCCCCAGTGTAAGCAACTCTGACTTGATTAACGTTATATAGTATGACATCAAATTTCGCCTGTTTACAAATCTAAGTTACAAACAGTAAATCGTACAATGAAGCTGCAAAATGATCAGATATATACTTAAATAATATAATTTCAGAAAAAAATATTTGGAAACGAATATAAATCAAATGTTGTAGGCTGTCTCTTTTCCTTTAATAAAACACCATGCTGATATTTTCGTTAAGTAAGCCCTTGCAAGTAAGCTGGAAAGCGTATTATGTCGAGATCCAAGTTAAAAGAAGAAGAATGGAAAATAGTAATATTTTGCCGTTTGACATACCATGTTTAGTCAATTATTCAACCTTCCTGATCACTTGTATTTCATATTTAAGGCAACTTTTGGGCAGTTTTGAGGCTCCCATAGCATGTCATCCATGCAATAGATTCAGTATGACCGTACTAAAATAGATCCATGCTTTTAAAAAGGGTGATTTCGAAGCGTTTGAGAGACACTAAAAGTGCCTGAAAGAGGCGCTATCGTTCCTGAAAAGGCGCCGTTTGCCATTCCATGTAATCCCTGTAAGGTCCCAGTACATGACAGGGGTGTGCATGTACCCTGATACCATTAATCAATATAATCTGTATTCCATTAGAAAAGACTTTCCTATCACAAGAGGCAGTACTGGAGACTCAGCGAACCTTGAATCACGCTTAAGCCAACACTTAGCGGGCACTCAACACTCAGCATCATTTAGATGGATGTCTTATTCCAAGTAGATCGAGATCATTCCGCCCCATGTCGATATCGTCACTCAAAGAGATCTGTTCTTTGCTTCATGGCCAGGCTTTTAAGAGTTTGGATGTTCTGTGCACAACAGGGTACATGCATTCAAGTTCGCGGGGATTGAATTTCGCGGTAGCCGGAAAAAAGGACTTTTCGCGGTGGTTTTAAGTTCGCACCATGCACTGTAGTCTCATACTGCCACGGAAAAATGTTCGCGGTGTTTTTAAGTTCGCGGTGAAGCGGCCACTGCAAAAACCGCGAACATTAAACCACAGCGAAAGTTTCTGCATTTGCAGTATGTAAAAGGAGTCGACGTCAATGACCACCAGTGGCGGTTTCTCTGACGTTTCCGACGCTGATTAAAATGAATCAAGCTCGGAGCAAAACAGGTACATCAAAGACGATAAACCTTTGAGATATTTATTCTATTACTCATAGTTTTGTCATAGATCAGGGGGATGTTAAAGGAGTCAATGACGACCACAAGAGGCAGCTTCTCTGGCTTTTCCGACGCCGATTTAATTGTATCAAACACGGAGCAAAACAGCTAAATCAAAGACGATAAACCTTTGAGATATCTATTCTATTACTCATCCTAAGTCATCCTAAGGCAAAATTTTCAATGTTTTGCGTCTAGGCTTTTAAGTGTACTTTTGCTTACGTAATTGAAAGACGTAATATAAGAAGGATTCCATCGCCAAGAAAGTTTACTCCATGTCTTCTGGGACTTTATCAAGACAGAATAGACATCTTGTTATTTAAGTTATTCTTTCATGATAATTCTTCAAGTGCTCAGTTGTTTTTTGCAAAATTGATATGTACAGTGTCAATACCAAAGACGCACAGATTTGATACTGTAAATGTAGACATGTTTGCGGTGGTTTTATGTCGCCGAGAGGCATTCTTACCGCGAACTTAAAACAACCGAGAACATTTTCCATGGCAGTAATTAAGATACTACACTGTATGGCTCTACCGCAAACTTAAAACCACAGCGAACACTACACTTGCCCACTAACGCGAAATTTAATTCCCGGGCCCCGCGAACTTAAATGTATTTACAGTATTCGAGGTGTGCCTGATTCAATCTCCTCTCATACCCTTCATGCTCGGCTGGAGCTTAATTCCATGGTTCATTTTCGTTGCGATGACTTCTAAAGCTGATCCAGTGGTTCCATTTCCTGTGAACCCATCAGTGTCAGCTGTTTACAAGCGGCATCACGGGACGACTGCCGGCCTATTTGATCTCATCTATAGGTGACATTAGCAGATGTCATCTCGTGGGACCAATTTTTTCCAATAGCTTCTGAACCTTTTCGGCATCCACAGAAAATGGCCCTGTTTTCAATCAGTGACTGTCTGTAACCGAGACGATGACCAAGTGGATAGAGCGTTTGCCATGCATATGGCAGGTCATGAGTTCCGACACATTAGGCCCACTTTCCACTAGACGGCGATCGGGCTGCGCTACTCACTGCCACCTAAATAGGCTATGTGTAACCTTCACTTGAACACTGGGTATAGCATACAAAACGCAAACGTGTGACTGAGAAAGCAACAAAGCACAGAAAGCGTAAAAAGATTCGTTCCTTTTCTATACAAGTCGTTAATCGATACGTCAAATTTTAGGTCACAGAGAGAGCGTAGCGAGAGCGCCGTCCCCAGTGGAAAGTGGGTATAAGTAATACCAAAGATTGCACATACAGTAAAGTCATACTGCTTCCTTTGCTAGCTTGGCACCTAGCGTTCGGAAAATAGTGTGGCAGTTGAACACACACCACTGCCAGTGGACTACTCCCCTGCGGCGCCACCACAAATACCACGTTTTGTATGCGAGGGCTTCAACTTTAACTAATTGTCTTTATAACGGGGTTGTGTTGTCTGTTTTGATGCAGGTATCCTCTCCATGATCACACTGACGGTGATCGCCTACCAGCGCTACAAGATCACCGTGAGGCTCCCTGGCGGCCCCAATCTGAAGTACAGCGATGTCACCAAGGCCATTGCCTTCGTCTGGATCTACTCCCTGTTCTGGACGGCACCACCGCTCTTCGGGTGGAGCAGCTATCAGCTGGAGGGACCGAGGATCGGCTGCTCCGTGGACTGGGCCTCCGGCACCGTCAACGACATCTCCTACATCATGGCGTTCTTCGTGTCGTGCCTCATCCTGCCGCTAGGCGTCATCGCGGTGTGCTACATCAGACTCTGGCAGCACATACACAAAGTACTTGTAAAACCTTTTACCTACATCACAGTCTGTAACAGTGTGTGTACAATAGGAATCATCAGGGGTTCGTCACATAAACTGGGATTTCAATGTCAATTTTCCAGTCCGTAAGGGCGTGACCGTTTCCAATTTCTATCCAATACCTTTCACCTTGCGTAGGATTGGTGACATTACTCCCATACGGACACGAAGGTTCGTATTTGTGTTTATACATGGTAAGTTCAACTTCCTCAGCTAGCGAGGTTAAATCGACTAGGATGGAAGATGTAACAGTTAACAAACACTGTTACATGCAGAATGAAGAAAATCTGGCATTTGTAACATTATCGTATCACTTAGATATCTATCATCGACATGACCAATGCTAGCGTGACTAGTCTAAAGTTATCTCGTTCTCTCCACCAGCGTGCAGGCCAGCAGCAGAACAAGAATTCCGCCACGTCTAAAGCCGAGGGTCGGATCGGGCTGATGGTGGTGGTGCTGATCACGTGTTTCCTGATCTGCTGGCTGCCGTACGGGCTCGTGGCCCTGGTCGTCACCTTCGGGGAGCCTCGGCTCATCACCCCGACCTCCGCCATCGTCTGCACGCTCATGGCCAAGTCCAGCGTCATGTGGAACCCCATCATCTATGTCGCCATGAACAAGCAGGTCAGTACAATCACAATTGCCAACCTGCCTTCCTTATACCCCCTTTCCACTAGGACGGCGCTCTCGTCGCGCTCTCTCTGCGACCTAAAATTTTACACATCGCTCAACGAATTGTATAGAAAAGAAAGGAATCTTTCTACACTTAAGGTGGTTTCTTGTCTTCTCTGTCGCACTTTTACTTTTTGTATGATACACTCAGTGTAAAAGCAAAGGTTGCATACATCCGATTTAGGTCACCGTGAGAGGGCAGCGCGATCGCCGTCTAGTGGAAAGGGGGCCTAAGTGCTTGGGCCAGGGACTGGCCCCTTGCTCATCTCCGTCAGCCCTTTGTACTTGTTTCCCCAGACTTAAGACTCGATCATTCCAGTGGCCTTGTGGTTTGAAAGTCCTTATAGTAGGCTTTGTTGACAAGTGTATTTGGTGGTATCCTTATTACAATCAGCCTATGGAAAATATGATACTGGGAACATACAGACACAGATCTCCCCGTACCCTCTCCTATTGACCCCGTGACCTGGAGTGTCTACCATGTCTGACCCAGTCCTCATCTCATCTCATTTATCCCTTGATCTTACTACTAGTATTTGAACGTAATGGCACCACAGCAGATCAATATGGCAAAATGGGGTAGGGAATTTCCCGAGCAGCCTCGTAACCCCTGCTTCGCCTATTGAGTCAGTGAAGTCAAGCTTGCTTAAAGGGGCATTCCACTCCAGAAGCGAGTATTATTTTCTGATAGATGAGATTTTTTGGGATACTAATGCACTCGACTTTTCGCAAAGTTACCTGATTTGTCTTTTAGACAATATTCTTTTCTAAATTAGAGCACCCCCATGCGGACCCGTTTCTAATGTACTGCGCCGTATATGAGTTCGCGACTTCCGTCACACCTTCTCGCTAACGGTAGTCGGGATAAGCTTGACAAAGCAGTCAAGTGATAATCACACATGTAGGGAAATACAAAAAACGTTTGAAGACTATATCATCTTGGGATGGGGATATTTGGCCACTTAACTATAAGGAGTTGAAAGTCGGTCAACGTAAAATGGCGGCGCCAAAACTGCTTGTATGGCCGACGTTGGGCACAATTTCTCGCTAACGGTAGAACCGCTGAGCGAACGAAAGTGGTAGGGCGGCTATCGGACGTTTAGGAAGGAACACACAAAGTTTGAAGCTCAGCGGTTCTTGGAATCCAGAGATGTGGTCACTTTTATGGATCATTCTTCTCTAAAAAGGCTACTTTTATACATCAACAAATTACTACAGAATGACCCACAAACGTTCTAATGACGTTTGTGCACACACGTACAGTCTACTCAAAAAGTGATCCTAAAACATCATAGAGTAGTATCGAAATCTATACTAGTACTAACCGGTACCTGTTCCCATGGTCAAAGCCACGTCCTCCCTCAGCAGCGCACAATGCATTGGAAGGGTCCTCAAGGGAATTCAAGAACTCGTTTGCTACAATGTTCCCTCTTCGTTTAAGCTTAAACTTGTGGTAAATTTGACCAAACAAACTTGATTCAAACATAATTATTTATTGTCTGAGGAATAATAATACTCGTTTCTGGAGTGGAATGCCCCTTTAAGCTTGATGTTTCTGACTTAGGGAGAAGAGATGCTGCTACAGTTATCGCTATGGGCCGCTCTTCATCTTCATGATGGTAACATCAGGCCCTACGAATTTTTGAACATGATTTAGAAAAAAAAACAGTCTTCTTCACCCGTCTCGTCTCTTCACCCGTCTTAGTGTTTCACTTAGTGTCCTGAGTTCTAGTAGCTCTGAAGTCTACTTCGTGTCCTCCTATAAGTTTGCCTTGCAGTTATACCGTTTTCCACTCACGTCCTACCCCTGCTGACAGTGTATTCAAATAACAACACGCACAAACATGGAGAGAGAGACAGATACACACACACACACACACACACACACACACACACATGCACACACACACACAGATATAGATACAGATACAGAATATACTAGTACTGTAAATGCAGAAATGTTCGCGGTGTAGTAATGTTCGCGGTTTTCGCGTCGGCCGCTTCACCGCGAATTTAAAACCACCGCGAACATTTTTCCATAACCGTAAGAGACTACAGTGCATGGTGCTACCGCGAAATTAAAACCACCGCGAAAAAGCCCATTTTCCCGCTACCGCGAAATTAAATCCCCGCGAACTTAAATGCATTTACAGTATATCCAAGAATTTCTAGTTCCTTCAGGTCTCATGGCTTCTGACCTGACCTATATTCATATACATATAACGTTTATGTAACGAAGTAATGTTACAGGTATAAAACGCCCGGCCTCGATTTTTCTGTGCCATCTAATTGAAGTGCCATTAGCCTGTGAGCATTTTTAAAAGTACCTGCCTATATATTCATATGTACTTACATAGAATATAAGTACAGTTGTTAGGGTCCTGAGTGACACACATAGAACTGAAGCTCTTTTGTTATATACGCGTTTTAACTCGCGTAGTGTACCACTTTATAACATACCTGTAATTATGTCCAAGCTTTCAAACTCTCCAATTATTGTGAGATGGTACTCTACGCGGCCATTCAAAGGTATGCTCTAGTTTTTGTTAAAGCCCTAAAGCCCTGAAAGCCTGAAATCGATTGACTGAATCCACTAATGACATGTCTTTTTACGAGTTTTTAGTAGGTAACCGTTTCTGTTTTCTGTGCAAGCTTTGTATATTTTCGCATTTTAAAAAGTCGAATCAGTTAGTCCTCACTCATAGTGAGCAATTGGGCTGGTCTCAATCTTGATGATTCTGACCTAGCGAGAAGAGATGCTGTTACAATAACAATGTAACCCGTAACCTTGAGTGGCCTTCAGGCCTTGTTACGTGGTGACCATCAAGTAAAAAAAAAATGGATCCCAATCCCAAGACAGCCTACAGTCCAGAGAAAAGGTGTCCGCCAAGTTGCAAAATTTTGGTCTTGTCGTTTCGAAAATGGGGATGATCAACCTTTATTCGCAAAGATAAATGTGAATCCGCGAAGAGACAGTGGGGAACAACGCACCAGCTGCAGTCATATAACCATGTGTCTCTCTTTAGAAAATCTTCTTTTCTAATGTTCGTCATTATGTGCCACTAACGTAAAGATCTATTCTTGAGTACAAGACTCGTGACAATGCTCATTGAGCGCGTAGGTGTCTATTCTTCCATCCCTTGTACTTCTTTGTGACGAGGTTTTGGCTCTGTCAAAGGAAGGCTATTTTTTAAATGCATCTGGTTTTAAAAGCCTAACGTACAAAAGTTTGCAAAACAAAGTGGTTCCTCAATGATTCGCGGGGATCTGAGAAGGGCCATTAACGCAAGAAACCGCACGTACGTCAGAGTACAGCTCATCCACTATTATAATAGCTTCTAGTAGGTAACTTTTCTGTGCAAGCTTTGTATATTTTCGCATTTTGAAAAGTAGGATCAGTTAGTCCTCACTCATAGTGAGCAATTGGGCTGGTCTCAATCATGATGTTTCTGACCTAGAGTGAAGAGATGCTGTTGCAGTTACAATCGTGTAACCCGTAACCTTGAGTGGCCCTGAGGTCTTGTTACGTGGTGACCATTAAGTAAAAAAAAATGGATCCCAGTCCTAAGACAGCCTACAGTCCAGAGAAAAGGTGTCCGCCAAGTTTTCAAAATTTTGGTCTATTCGGTTCGCAAATGGGGATGAAGGTTTTTAAAGTCATCAACCTTTATTTCGCAAAGATAAATGTGAATCCGTGAAGGGACAGTGGGGTACAAAGCACCAGCTGCAGTCATCTAACCACGTGTCTCTCTTTAGAAAATCTTTTTTTTTCTAATGTTCGTCATTATGTGCCACTAACGTAAAGATCTATTCTTGAGTGCAAGACTCGTGACAATGCTCATTGAGCGCGTAGGTGTCTTTTCATCCATCACTTGTACTTCTTTGTGACGAGGTTTTGGCTCTGTCAAAGGAAGGCTAGTTTTTAAATGCATTTGGTTTTGAAAGCCGGACACACAAAAGTTTGCAAATAAGTGGTTCCTTAATAATGATTGGCAGGGATCTGAAGAGGGCCATGACGCTAGAAACCGCACGTGCGTCAGAGTACAGCTCACTCACTATAGCTAGCGCTTTGAATATCTCTTGACGAAACCATTAGGTGAACAATGGAAGAATTTTTTCCTAGAACCGGCTTGTCTAATTCTGCCGAAAAGGTTTGTAAAACGGCAGAACGAGACTTGCCGGTTCTAGGAAAATATAGGAAAAAAAACAATTTACAGTATGGTTTAAAACTTTGTATTATTTTCCATATAATCAAATCAACATGGTCTTTCACCACATAGGCTATACGGTCCGTACACAAATACAGAACACATACATACATACATCTCATAAAGAGCGACAGTATCCACAGGTATCTACAATAACTACATGATGCTAGCACTATCAACTAATGCCATTGTCCACACCAACATCTGCTTGGAAACAGGTGACCACAACTGATACATCACTGAATTCCTCTCGCCGACAAAATGCAGGGTCTCATGCAAACGCAAACAAACGTGACTATAGATATATGCAATACATAAAACAACTCATTACGTTACTGGCCGGCGTATTAGAAATATGGGCGTCTTTTTTACTACTCTCCAAGCAGAGGTTTGTTTTTGGCGTGTTTTTATGCGTTTTTGTCGGGCTGTCGATGTCGTCCCGTTTTCTACATGTGCGCCTGACTGAGTCGCGCTCCTAGCGGCCGGTCCTACAGTTGCATCCGCATAGGAAGAGGTCATTACCCTAGACAGCGAGAGATTGTGTACACACAGGCTAGTTCGCCGGCCATATATATGCATATCCCTTTGACTGACATGGAGAAAATAGAGCCAAACCTCTAATCAGAGAGTACGCCTTTACGTCTCAGGTTATGTTTCCTGGATGATACATCTAAGGTGAATAACCCTAATAACATCCAGGTAATAAGATACACCAAAAAGCAG
>NC_049993.1:8735410-8739046 GCF_000003815.2 Branchiostoma floridae | reverse complement strand
GTTAGTCGCCGTACCGGCGCTTACTTTGTGTCTGTTTCTTCCAGATCACTTCAGTGTCACTGACGAAGGATAGTGGGTTCTATCCAAAACGTCTGACCGTTTCCAAAACCATATCCAGTTGCTTGAGTAACTACTCTTTGGTGTATCTTATTACCTGGATGTCTAACCTACATCGACGTAAGATCTAGAACATCGCAGCATACTCCACTGTTAACGCTTCTTTCTTGTTTTCATTTTCTAGTTCGGAAGGCACCTGGTGGCCCTTCTCCGCTGCCTGCGAGACGCCGAGACTACTCCACAACCCACTCCAGTGTGATCCTCACTTTTCGGCATAAGGACTTCCCGGTTTAATAACCTGGCCCACAAAGTTGAACAGCCCCCCTCCCCCCTCTCCCAACAATAAACGCCAGGGTCCATGGAAAAGCGCGAAGGATGTTGGGAGTCACAACTTTTCTCTTAGAAATGCGAGGCAATATTAAACAAGATCGTTCACTGATGAGTACGCATGGGCACCGACATGACTTGTAGGTAATATGTGATGGCTTCTCTCTCCTCTCGATTTGCGTGATTTGCGTAATAGTGTCCAGACGTGTTTTGTTTATGTTTCACGGGTCTTCACCTTTGACATATTACCCACAATTCATGTCATTACGCATGCGTAATCGTAATGGAGAAATACCTCATAGTCATCTTTGATACAATGTGACAATCAATTACTAGGTGGCTCAATTTGAGTTGCCTTTCACCAAATGGCATAGCAATAATTCCACAGACAACATGGCAGCTTGAGTTAGGAATACATTATACCTTTCTTGCCTGCACATGTGCGAACATCTGTTTGACTGAACATGTTACTATGCTAGTATTTCGTCACTGATTGTCACAAGATAGACCGACAATGTTGTTCCGATGTTGCTCTTTTAATCCATGAAAGCTCTAAATCTACATAGCAGGACCTCACACTGCCAACATCTCCGTCTCCTGACCCCCTCCTCTCTAGTCATGCACAGTTAGCCTTAGGCATGCCTAAAACTATTGCAGTGACTCTGTCACACTGATAAACTGAACCCTTTATGAATCACATACAATATAGCAGTTACCCCTGTTCCTACAGACTATTATATAAACCTGAAATGCTCTCTCACACATCACGTGTCGTTTGCACAAAGCACATTGCTGATGAATGCATCTAGCTCAAATGCCTATAAAAAAGTATATGATTATTCTAGAAACGTTTGTTCTTTTGTAAACCTTTTGAAAAAAAATGAATTTTAGCGACACCTAGTAAACATGCCGTGTATGTTCCAACTATAGGAAGAATCTATGTCGATATACAAATTGTATCTGGTTGTAATGAGACAAATGTTGCAAAAAGTTCGCTGGCTAAAATATTGCCTTGCGCTTTTGAGAATATACTGCGCGCTACCAATGCATGCAATATGAATGTGCTTTAATAGATTTATTTTAATCAGCCTACAATTAACAGCAATAAATTGTGATACACGAATATCGTGCTCGAAGATAAAGACAGCATATGATACCAATATTTACACAACAAAAGGAGAGCGACTTTCGTAAGATCTACTACAAATTTCTATAAAGTATTATACAATGAATTACATATATGAGTGTCTAGTATACGAATGAGTATCAATATATCAGCATGTTGAGTCTTGAGAATCATTTACGTTATACATCATTGGCTTTAAGGTCTAAGCATTCTTTGATATATTTGTACACCGTAAGGGTTATCAGCTCCTAGGATATAGTTGAATTTATCTAGCGAACAGAAAGTATCAAATTCTTTCGAGCAGGCGGAAAGAAATGTGAACAGTTTTGTGCGTTTATCGTCATTCGTAGTCTACATTTTGTTTAAGTTACTGTAGTGGAAACTTGTAAAGAGTAAAACTTATTACATTTTCTTAGCCATTGACACTTATTACATTTGGGCTGGGTATGTATGTAGGAGATATACTAGTTTGTACTCAGTTGACGGGAAAAATGTCATGTTTGAACACATTGCCTAACATTACACATTAATAGGAACTTTCAGTCTGCAACCGTTAGAATTGTTACCATTATAGTTACAACAGGCAATTCAATCAAATACAGTTTTTTTTTTGTTGTTTTTTTCATTCGGACTAATTGATATGATATGTTACCATAATGTAGGACCAGTACGTTTTGAAGTATTCTTTAAAAGTACAATAATAGTAGTCGCTGTTATACACAAAAACATATTTCTAAACACAATCGTATTCTTTAGTTCACATGTAAACCAACTGTTTGTGCCATGAGTAACTCGTATGTACTTAATGTGAAGAGATAAATGTTTCATGTTTTGTTGTTGATCCTAAGAGGCCGCCAAATGTGCCAAACGTACCCTGCTATTCGCTGCTATGTTGTGATAATAAATCCAAACCTTTAGAGAAAAAGGTGTGTTCTTTTGTTTTTACTTCCGTGAAGGAGGGTGACATTCTGGCGGAGTATTGTACATGTAGCTGGTGTTATGCTGTTTGCGGCTGTATTTCACAAGTCCTTTTACTGCATTCGCAATGTGTAGTTTAGGCTTGGGTCACAATTCCAAACCGGGGCCCGGTCGGGATGTTAAAAGAAACGAAAAATTGAAATGTATACCTAGAAATATACACAAATTATGCCCATGAATCTTATTGACATTTTGTGTATTTTGATGTCTTCTATATCATTAATCCCCTCCCAAAAGCTGCCCGGCCGGGCCCCGGTTTGGAAATGTGGCCTAAGCCCTACCATGCCGTCTGTCCGTATGTGCGAGATGGCGCACTGACACACCCCTGTAGACCCTAGCCTTTCTTCTTGCTTAACCGCTGACAACGGAAATACAGTTTGTCTCTCTGACTGGTAAAATTGTTGTAGAACCATTTCCAAAATGTTTTCTTCATTCATATTGTCATGGACAATTGTGTCTATACAATCTGTATATTTATAACTAAAATGCGATATCAAAAATACCAGTGACAACGACAGTGAGAGGCTGGATAATGTTGGAACTTTTAAATTGAAGGACAATCATCTTGGGAAAATAGCAACTAATTAAAAACCAAATAGTATTCCATGAAACAAGTTATTGGTGAAAAGTTAAACATCTTATATATTGACTATGGTGTTGACAACAACACAATGTTACAATGTTTAGACTTCGATTACACATCAGAAATCTTACTTAAGTAGCTTCAGCCTTGCTTTTCATTATGTAAAGGAGTGAAAGTGGATACATCGCACAGATCCATGCGATATATGTACAACTTAACCTGCTCGTTACCAACACGTACAAACAGAATGATCAATCGTTATTTCTTTCCTTACACGACATCGAACACTTTGTGCTGAATGTGCGCACAGAATGTAAAATATACATCGCAACAAGCTGAATTGAAATAAGTACAAAGCTTGACAAAATGTGTCTAATTACACCAACACTAAACCATCTAACACCAGACAGGTGTACATGAAATAAGTACACTCTGTAATTCCAACTCTCGCGAGATCCAGGTACTAGACGAGATTTCGTGGACTAGATATCACTGAGTAGCTCAGCCTGTTGCTAATGAGATCGACTACAAATGGAGAAGGATTGACAATACAGGAGACAATCTA
>NC_049993.1:8724302-8733816 GCF_000003815.2 Branchiostoma floridae | reverse complement strand
GTCTGTCTACAGTGGCTCACATCTGTGCATCCGCATCAGAGAAAACTCCTAAGCTACCTGATTGTTCATGGCCACATAGATGGCGGCGTTGTAGACCACGCTGGATTTGGCGAAGAGCGCGGGCACCGTGGCAGCCGCCGGGGTGATGATGCCCTCTCCCCCGCAGGTGACGATGAGCGCTACGATGGTGTAAGGGGTCCAGCAGATCGTGAACCCCATGATCATCACCACCACCATCTTGGTCACTCTCTTCTCCCGCCGCACCAGCATCTGCATCGGTGCAGATGGGGCCTGCTGCTGTGCACCTTGTGGCTGCTGTTGTGCACCTTGTGCTTGCTTCTGTGCACCTTGCTGTGCGTCCGGTAGTTGCTGCTGTGTCAAAAAAGTCGGAGTAATGTTAATGTCACGTGATCTCGTGACCCTGCTAGGTCAGTGACACTCAGAGATGAAGAAAAATGGCGGGTGCCGTTTGAAAACGTATCAAGCTGCAATCATTGCTGTCGTGAGTAACAGTTTTGTTCCGTTACTTTAAATAGACTTAATGTTGTTCAAACAACGATTTTGCTTTCCGGTTGGAGATGAATATGCAGACTACAGCCGTACAGGGCCATGGATGTAAATGGTACACTGCAATTACAAACAACAAAGCGGTTCTTGAGAGGTTTACCTACCTAAGTCCCAAACGTGTTGTCCCGAACGCACAAACACAAGCACACACACGTTCGCACGCGCTTACGGACCGACGCACACAAACACAAACAGACACACACACACGTGCACAAGCGTGTATGAAGGTACGTACGCACAAACAGACATAAACACACACGCACACACACGAGCACACACACACGCGCGCACAAACACACACACAAACACACACACGCACACACACACGCACAAACACACACACCAGAAGTAACAGGTAGTCCGGAGGGCATACCTACCTGACGCATGTAAAGGATGAGACGGGTGTATGAGATAACTATGATGGCGACGGGAAAGACCAGGCAACCCACGAAGTAGGCCACGATGTAGGAGGTGTCGTTGGCGGTGCGTGACTCCCAGTTGACCGAGCAGGAGATGCCGTATCCCTCCGGTCCGTAGCTGCTCCACCCCACCAGCGGTGGAGCCGTCCACAGCAGGCTGTAGCACCAGATGAAGACCACGGCGAGCGCCACCGCACGGTACGACAGAATACGTTCGTTTGGGAGCCGCTTCATCAGCAGGTACCGTTCGTAGGAGATGACCGTCAAGGTGATCAAGGACACAATACCTGGGAATAGAACAGTAAAACATAGATAAGATCACCAGTAGTTCAAACGATTCCGTGAAGTATAAAAACTCGCCAATCACAAACGTCCACATGCTCGTAGATAGATACGTGTGAGTAATTGGACAAGGGAATATTTCATTGATCACAGTTCACAGGGCATAGATGACATTCACCAAAACTAGAGGTAAGCCTGCATACATATATTGCTCTTAGTAGGGATTTTCATGTGATTTTTTTTTTACATTACAGTCAAACCTGTCAATAACGGCCACTCAAAGGACTGGTCAAAATTGGCCACTATAGAGAGGTGGCCGCTATAGAAAAAATGCTGATTAATTGACCACAAGCAAAAAGTTACACATGGTTTTAGTAACAATTAATCTTTATTCACATAATCAAGGAGCTTTTATGTGTAGCACTGTACACGTACTGCAATGATTGTTACACTATATGTATTAAGAAAACAAAAGCTAAATAAAAGTTTTAAATGTTCTACAGTTGATATTGTCTGAAGAGACCGGCTAAGCCTATTTCTTAATCATTACGAATTCAAGGGACCGACAAAAAATGGCCACTATGGCCAGGTGGCCGCTATGCAAAGGTGGCCGCTAAGACAGGTTTGTATAGGGTTTAAATACATAAAGCCAACGGGGAAGCATGACTGCAGTAGAGCCGGGAAAATTCCAAAATTCGAACCCCTCCGTGACAGAATTTAGGGCCTTTAAAGGAATGGACAAGTCAAGTTTTCATCCTATTACAGCATTACTTTAAAGTGAAATGTTATTTTCTGGAAGATATATGAAAAGACGCAAGGTTTCCCTCCCGAAAGAAACACCCCTAATCTGGTTGAAAGACAGTATAGTGGTCAAAATCATAGTATAAGGGGTCGGAATCATAGCGAAGAATCTATGCCCGAACTGTGTCGGCTACGACACTGATTATTATGTTTCTTAGCTGAAGAATATTTTGTTTGGTCTCACCCAGAAAGTTGCAGATGAAGCCGTACCACTCACAGCCAGAGTGGCCGAACATCCAGCGGCCGTGCAGACTGGACACGAAGCTGAAGGGTGTGCCCAGGACACACATCAAGAGGTCACTGACCGACAGGTTAACCATCAGGATGTTGAACGGTGTCCGGAGCTGTTTGTACCGGCCCACGAGGTACAGGGTGGTGGAGTTGTTCACTATACCCAGCACGCCGATAAGGGCCAGGATCGCCGCCACAGGCTAGGTAGAGAGTACAGAGCAATCATAGCCAATATAGGTCGAGAGCCATCATTGATATATCTAGAACACATGTACATGTTTAACAGGCGTACTGGCAGAAACCCATCATTCATAGGACACATTATAGTTACAGAAAGCTATCATTCATGGCAAGAACGCATAAAACAGCCAGAAACACATCATTTATAAAACACGTCATACAGGCAGAAACCCGTCATTCATAGAACACATCATACGGCCAGAAACCCGTCATTCATGGAACGTATCATACAGGCATAAACCCACCATTCATAGAACTCGTCATATAGGTAGAAACCCATCCTTCCTGGAACAAACTATACAGGCAGAAACCCGCCATTCATAGAACACATCATACAGTCAAAACCCGTCATTCATAGAACACATCGTACAGGCAGAAACCCATAGCAAGAACACATCAAAAACAACTTACAATAGTGTTGAAACACAGCAGACTTATCAAAAGCGGTATGCTCGCGTGCTTTTAGAAATTGCCATTGAAAAAGCCCTTGATTTGTATTCAGTCATTAACACATAAATGCATTTGGTACATAAGAGCTGAGATAATCTATCAAATGTATTCGCCGGGGAAGGCTGATAAGTATTTAAAGACAACCACCGCAAAAGGGCCAAATCATTGGTACAAATGAGTACACCAAATCAACCTAGAGTAGAACTACAGCTCGGCATACCATACCTAATAACGCTAATGGGGCTTCAGAAAATGATTATCTACGGTCTATTTAACGAACTAGGTCAGTAAACGGCAGTAACCTCTTTGGTAATGGCTTCCATTTCGGAACTCTCGCCCATTTTGGCAATGAACAATGAACGAACCAAACTGATTTCTCAAAGGGCGTAACTCAGAGTCGGTCACACACTTTTCATTACAGTTGTCAGGGTCATGTTAGAATCAATTTGCACGCTGTTCTTGCATTCATCCTACGGTCACTTTCACTCAAATATACTACGGGTTTAACTAGGACGATGTACCTGTACAAAATCGTCTTTTGTTGGACTGGTCCAGAAAAAACGGACCTGAAAAAAAATCAGTGGACGGGGTTTTGGACCGATTCAAAAATGAACAGGCGTTCACGTGTTTTGGGGGCTTATCGGTCCAAGAAAATGGCAGGAGCGAGGTAGAAGAGAGTTGCTAATCACTTTTACCAAGTTTATACTTGGTCTGAAACAGAGACAGTTGGCGTTGTTTCCATGAAGACAGGATTTTAAAGCGCCAGTGGACGTCGGATACTCCACCAAACCCAATCTTTTGTAGCGAAATCGACCATTGCTTTGAGTATCACCCAATCACAAGATGTCAAAGATGATTGGGTCCAGGTTCAGGTCTGGACCAGATCCTTCAGACCTGGACCGTACCTGGACCTGAATTTTCTGTACCTGTACCCACCACTAGGTCTGACTTATCCAAATACAATCACCGGTATGGCGACTGAGTAGTCACCGGCAAACACTCCTGTTCTATCTTATCACTGCATAGAAGGTCTTGTTGTTATATATATTCTGACACGATTTTACATTCCAACTTTTGGTGATATATTCACAATGGACAACGAAGTGCATGTTTCCCTATCTCAGAAAATGTCAAAGCATTGAGCCTAGCTCATCTTTCTAATATCAATTTCTTACTGCAGCATTTCCCGATCAAAGAAATGACATCAAAATCTCAAGTAACATGAAACCCTTCCATGCGAATGGTCTCATGTGTTATTCAAAAATTTCATCGCCGACGCTTCGTTGAAGTCAACGAGCACAGACGTTTGCTTCACGTGGATCCGCATGTATGTGTTTCATGGTTGATTGCATCCTCTGGCTTGTCCCAATTCAATAACACTAAGAGCTGTTCTAAACGAAGCTGCGAGCTAGAATGCGATAGTATTTTGTTTCGCTATGCCAACACCAAATTACGAACCCGTGCTAAGGCCCTTGAGTTCAGGCTCATTTATACAAAGCATAACCTTGTACGTTGACAACGGTTTAACATACAAACATACGCTCTATCGATCGATAATATTACCAATATCCGAATCCAAGAGCGCATAGGGCTGCTCGTGTCTGTAGTACGGTACCCTGCAGTGTGACATAAATACTCCGTCCCAGAACAATAAATACATGACAAATAGCAGTCGCATTACGTTTAAGTGGCTGAAAACAAAATACTAGTAGTAGAAATTAACCAAATAGCGGGAGACGTTGCCAAAAGGAAACGTTGCCAAAAGGAGGCCGTCAATTTGAGCTCCTTATGAAAAACACATTGGCATCACAGATAAACTATGGTGGCCGGCAAATCTTCTGGCAAATCATTGAACCTATTTGACTAATCTGTACCATTCTTTAACCAATAAATAGTTTGGTAGAGATTACGAGAAATTGCGAAAATCACGAAAAATGTGGCACTTAATAGTTCAAATGGTTTGAAAATAATTATGAAAACACGGTACTAAAATGTGTACCATTACCTCGAGCCCGCCGTCGACGTCTGACATTAGGGTTTCATCGGTAGGATCCATGGCGCTGTACGGCAGTGAACGCGACTCGACCCGACCGGCCTGGCCGCCCGCCCCGATGTTTTCCTCACATAAACGCCTGGTGCTGGGAGCTGTCGTTTCCAGTTCCTCAACAAACTGAAGACGCGTTTTGCCAGTAAGTAGCCTATATACATGTATAAGCCTCACGTGTTTGCTACATGTACATGATTATGTTCTGCAGATCCCGGATGTACATTCAAACATAACTTGCCACCAATCTTCAACAACAACGACGACAACAACAAAGACTTTCCGAGTTCTTTTTCCGGAAACGTACGCTTATTTACACATAATACAATGTTTTCACGGGGAAGCAATGAACTATATTTAAACACCCCTTTGCCTGTGGTACACTGATGGACGCATACCGTCTGTTGAGTTGCTATGACCAAGGCATTTGTGTTTACTGTGAATAATCATTATAGTCATGCTCATATTCATAAATCTGGCCGGCACGCTCGCGCGTACGTCAACACAGTGAGAATGAGGCTGCTTGATATCTAATAACCTTCGCTAGGAAGGTAATAAGATACCGTATTACATGTAAGCCTTGTTTCAGACTTTTAAAGTAGAAAATGAAAAAAGGACCAACTGGCCGACGGATCATCCTGATGTTTGGTATGCAGGTATCTTTAAAGATATTTGTTTTAATCTATGAATATTAAAGCAGAGGCAGTGTCCGGCTTGCTGTTTCCGTCTATCAAGGTTTTGTTTTGGTGTGATGTTTGTGTAGTTTTGTGAGAGAATACTTTGGCTTTTGTAATGCCAGTCCCTAGATATATCTAAAAGCATACTTCTGTATCTGTATCTATATAGCCGGTATAACCGCCCTTCGGCGTAACACACCAGCTTCGCAGGCACGCGGTGCGGCAGCAGCTGGTTATATTACACTGAACGATCCGTCACACCTAACTTCTGCACAAGTGACTTATGACCCTACAGGGGCCATTGGACCTTCAACCTTTAAAATGACTCTTATCGAAGATTTGGGCTACATTCGTATCACTTTTACTTGCAGAAATGACGTCTTTCGAACGCCAAACAGACAACAGCACAAATTAAAACAATGATGCTTGACAAACACGTGAGGGCGCGGTTACATAGGTCGTGCAATCGTCGTACGATTTTGATGCCTTATGATTTTCCAGCAGGCCGTGACAGAACCAACCACCGACATGGATCTAAGAACAGCATTTTGTGTACTAAGACAATTCAACTTTGCATATTTTTGTCCTCCAGAATGCCCGAAGATTAGCGATTGTACGACGATCGCGAGACCTATTTGACCGCGCCCTATTACACCTGTCACATTTGGCGAAAATCGATCGGACGACGATTCTGCGGCAATCGGCCGAGCCTCGCTTATAATTATAACTTTATTGCACAACAATTGTACAAGGTACAAAGTATGGCTTATATGTGACAGGGACGGTTTTCAGGTGAAAAATACGCGCAACCCTCTGTCGATCTTAAATATGGCCGATCTTCCATCGATACGCCCGAAGATCGTGGATAATGTGACAAAGATGCTTTCGGCTACCACCTACTGTATACGATTTATATGCTGCATATAAAACGGTTTACCGGTTCTGCGAAACATGCAAGGCTACATGCAGTTCGTGACATAGCTAGAATGTAAATGATATATGAGAAAGTCCGACAGATAAGACGCGGACTGTTGTACTGTAATTGTAAGTAACAAGTAAAGAAGTCGTTCATTTAAATCTGTATGAGGAATGCGACTTTAATTTTCGGCAGCTAGCGCCCAAGTTCATCCCGGGTCACCACTTCACTTCTAGATAAGTGACTTGGGGTCACATTGGGGCAACTCCTGAGGCTTCCACTTACATGGGACCAAAACTCGCTGTTTTCGTCATGACTCTATAAAAAGATACATTCATTTGGTATTTTCCTCCATGAGACTGAATAGGGTTCAAGATCCGCACCCAAAGTAAAGAACTGATATATATATATATACATAGGTTACATTGAAAAAGTTTTGTTTGAATTATACTAGTGAATGGTACAGATTTATTCTACTTTTTTTTTCTTTCAAGGAACGACAAAATCCCATCGGATGAATACCCTGTCTCCCACTAGACGGTAGTTTCCTGAAAGAACCTTGGTTTTCACTTCCCTTGGAGCTTTAATATTCAGTATCTGAACGTCATCGTCCCTATGCATTCATAACCCACATGTACACCATTATACAACATTTGTCAGACTGTTTCCTGTGTCTAATGAGGTCTCCGGAGGAGATATCACACTGCGTAGCTTATTATTGTGAGCTTGCTGCTTTGTGTCCATGGTTCTAATTGCAACCCAAGGGGTTACGTGAACTAATTTGTACGTTGTGATTTGTCGTTTTAGCGTTGAACAAACGGTTTATGAATAAAACCGTACAATACGCCGCGTACGCGTAACGGAGTACGGTAACGACCCCTTTTCAGCGCACTTACTCTGAGGGGAAATTATCGTTGCTTGTATCGTGAATGACTTTTTCTGTTATAACCTTCAACAACACCTGGTGCTAAGGCCTTTGAAAATGAAAAGCAGATCTCTGCGTTGAAAATAGAAGAGGAGGACAATTTGTAGAGTGCAGTCGTGTACACATATACGTTCTTATCCTTAAGTGCTTGGACAAACCTTTTCTTATCTGCCCTTGTACATTTAGAGCTTTTAAAAGCTTAAACGGCTGAGAAGAAGCCGATACTGTGATTCAACGTTCACTCTAAGCATTACGACGGTGCAGCGTTACTAGTTCACGTTCTCAGTGACCTGTACTTCGTTCATTAGAATCTTCATTCATTCATTCTAACAATGAAAAGTTTTATATATTGTCATGGTCTCTGACTTAACGATATTTTAGAGAACAGGTTTTATGTTCGCGTTTTTCGCGTTGCCAATTTACCGCGAACTTAAAACCACCGCGAACATTTTTCCATGGGAGTAACTACAGTGCATGGCGCTACCGCGAATTTAAAATCACCGCGAACTTTAATGCATTTACAGTATTCTATTTAGGTCATAGTGAGAATGCAGCGCGATCGCCGTCTAGATCTAGTGGAAAGGGGGCCATTAACGATTCACTCCGAGCTCAGGTGTTTCCCGTATGAATCATTGTCCAAGAACGGAAGGTACATGAATGACACAATTAATCTCAATGTAGAATTTGATTCTTCCCATGTATATATGCTGTCTAGAAATACAAGCAAGCGCTTTAGTTTAGGTTCTACATGTACATAATGATATGCAATTTCTAACATTTTGCCACTTTTCGGCATCTTCTGTAACCAATTACACTTCAACTTCCATAGAATATATGAAACATGATGAAAAAATGTTCCCAAGTAGATTTAAGTATACTGATATAATGCTATAATCGTGTCCCAAGAATTGGTCTATAATAGGCTCTAAATATAGCCATACCTTGGCCATACCTTGGTCATACCTTGGTCATACCTTGGCCATACCTTGGCCATACCTTGGTCATACCTTGGTCATACCTTGGTTATACCTTGGTTATACCTTGGCCATACCGTGGTGATACCTTGGTCATACCTTGGTCATACATTGGTCATACCTTGGCCATACCTACCTTGGTCATACCTTGGTCATACCTTGGCCATACCTTGGCCATACCTTGGCTATATCTTGGTCATACCTTGGTCATACCTTGGCCATACCTTGGTCATACCTTGGTCATACCTTGGTCATACCTTGGCCATACATTGGTCATACCTTGGCCATACCTTGGTCATACCTTGGCCATACCTTGGTCATACCTTGGCCATACCTTGGCCATACCTTGGTCATACCTTGGTCATACCTTGGTCATACCTTGGTCATACCTCGGCCATACCTTGGTCATACCTTGGCCATACCTTGGCCATACTTTGGTCATACCTTGGTCATACCTTGGTCATACCTTGGTCATACCTTGGTCATACCTTGGTCATACCTTGGTCATACCTTGGCCATAACTTGGTCATACCTTGGCTATATCTTGGTCATACCTTGGTCATACCTTGGCCATACCTTGGTCATACCTTGGTCATACCTTGGTCATACCTTGGCCATACATTGGTCATACCTTGGCCATACCTTGGTCATACCTTGGCCATACCTTGGTCATACCTTGGTCATACCTTGGCCATACCTTGGTCATACCTTGGTCATACCTTGGTCATACCTTGGTCATACCTTGGCCATACCTTGGCCATACGTTGGTCATACCTTGGCCATACCTTGGTCATACCTTGGTCATACCTTTGTCATACCTTGGCCATACCTTGGCCATACCTTTGCTATATCTTGATCATACCTTGGTCATACCTTGGCCATACCTTGGTCATACCTTGGTCATAGCTTGGACATACCTTGGTCATACCTGGGCTAAACCTTGGTCATACCTTGGTCATACCTTGGTCATACCTTGGCCATACCTACC
>NC_049993.1:8694964-8696254 GCF_000003815.2 Branchiostoma floridae | reverse complement strand
CTACCTTGGTCATACCTTGGTTTCACCTTGACCATACCTTGGCCATACCTTGGTCATACCTTGGCCATACCTTGGTCATACCTTGGTAATACCTTGGTCATACCTTGGTCATACCTTGGCCATACCTTGGTCATACCTTGGTCATACCTTGATCATACCTCGGTCATACCTAGGTCATACCTAGGTCATACCAAGATCATACCTACGTTAAACGTAGAACAGCCTTAGCTCGTACTAACGTTAAACTCTGGTTTGACTTTGGTTAAAAATCTCTAACTACTGCATGGAACTATGAGTTTTCCAAACTGTAAACAGCTGTAGACATTGATTTTATCTAGTTGTAGAGTTCGAGATTAACTTGTCTTTAATGCACTACTGAAAATACCTGATAGGAGTCGCTCGTTTTACATATATTAAAGCGCATATATCAAAGAGATATCATTCTTTATCTCAGTGCAATTGCAACATCATTGTAGTTCTCTTTACCTCAATGGAAATTGGAGGTATTGTTTTGGGTATGACTGCGTGCAGGTATGTCTATCTGAATGTGTGTCTCTCTGGATATCTTTGGTCAGCATAATTCAAGAACCTCTGGATGAGAATGCAATCATGGTATTTGGTTTGTTGGTAAGTGTTGGGAAGACAAAGGCTAGGGTAGATTTTGGACCTCCTGGAGTGTGGCCTTGGCATTGCAGCAGAACTTTTGGTTTTTGCAGCTTTTGTTCTGGACGGTGTAACAGTGGGGTTCAAGTACCACCAACTGACCATGCCAAATGGCTGTCAGCCTTTTGTAGTGTAGTGGTTGCCGTTGGTGGGTTTGTGATCTGGCGGGCCGGATTTGAAGCGGGTTCGAATCCCCGGAGTCAGGATATTGTTTCTTTCTGTTTCTTTCTTACAACATATGCTGTGGTTTTGTTTGGAAGTTGCAGGGTCTAAATACATTGCATTTACTACAAGCACAAACAGTACCTTGCACCTAGCACAAATTCACATCACAATGTGCTATACCAACATGCAGCAGTGAAGATAATTCATTCTTTCTATCTGAATCACTATGAGGAAATAATGTATAATATCAATAAGTGAAATTTTGGTTTCAGAACTTCCTCTTCAGAAAATTCTCATATGCAAGCACTCAAAACACAATAAAGTGGCAATAAGATAAGAAGTCAATATTAAAAGATGGTATTATTTCCTTGACAGAAAAAGATACAACAATGAAAATAGGTCTGTTCACAAAAATGAAAAATAGCATAGTCCTCCACATACATGTACATAGTTAAACTACAG
>NC_049993.1:8650893-8692617 GCF_000003815.2 Branchiostoma floridae | reverse complement strand
ACCAAACTTTTTAAAATCCCTTGAACCATACCCTTGGCCATACCTTGGTCATACCGTGAACCATACATTGGTCCATACCTTGGTTAATACCTAAATCATACCTTGGTAGATACCTTGGACATACTTTGGCCGTACCTGGGTAATACCTTGGTCATACCTTGACGATCACTGGGTCATTCCTGGATCATACCTTGGCCATACCTTGGTTATACCTTGATCATACCTTGGCCAGGCCTTGGACATTCCTTGGCCATACCTTGGTCATACCTTGGCCGTACCTTGGTCATACCTTGGTCATACATTGGCCATATCTTGGTTATACCTTGATCATACCTTGGCCATACCTTAGACATTCCTTGGTCATACCTTGGCCATACCTTGGTCATACCTTGGTTATACCTTGGTCATGCCTTGGTATACCTTGGCCATACCTTGGTCATACCTTGGCCATACCTTGGTCATACCTTGGTCATACCTTGGCCATACCTTGGCTATATCTTGGTCATACCTTGGTCATACCTTGGCCATACCTTGGTCATACCTTGGCCATACCTTGGTCATACCTTGGTCATACCTTGGCCATACCTTGGTCATACCTTGGTCATACATTGGTCATACCTTGGCCATACCTACCTTGGTCATACCTTGGCCATACCTTGGCTATATCTTGGTCATACCTTGGTCATACCTTGGCCATACCTTGGTCATACCTTGGTAATACCTTGGTCATACCTTGGCCATACCTTGGTCATACCTTGGCCATACCTCGGTCATACCTCGGCCATACCTCGGCCATACCTTGGTCATACCTTGGTCATACCTTGGCCATACCTTGGTCTTACCTTGGTCATACCTTGGTCATACATTGGTTATACTTTGGCCATACTATAATAGGCTCTAAATATATAGGTCATCCTTATTCCCTTCATTTGAGTTCTGAGTGAATTGTTAAGAACATAACCGTTACGTTTAATGTAAAACAGCTTCATCGTGGAATAACGTTCAGGTCTGGTTTGGCTTTGGTTAAGAATCTCTAACTACTGCAAGGAAGTATGAGTTTTCCAAACTGTAGAGAGCTGTAGACATTGATTTTATCCAGTTGTAGAGGTCGAGATTAACTTGTCTTTAATGCACTACTGAAAATACCTGATAGGAGTCGCTGTTTTACATATATAAAAGCACATATATCAAAGAGTTATTATTCTTTATCTCATTGAAATTGCAACATCATTGTAGTTCTCTTTACCTCAATGGAAATTGGAGGTATTGTTTTGGGTATGACTGCGTGCAGGTATGTCTATCTGAATGTGTGTCTCTCTGGATATCTTTGGTCAGCATAATTCAAGAACCTCTGGATGAGAATGCAATCATGGTATTTGGTTTGTTGGTAAGTGTTGGGAAGACAAAGGCTAGGGTAGATTTTGGACCTCCTGGAGTGTGGCCTTGGCATTGCAGCAGAACTTTTGGTTTTTGCAGCTTTTGTTCTGGACGGTGTAACAGTGGGGTTCAAGTACCACCAACTGACCATGCCAAATGGCTGTCAGCCTTTTGTAGTGTAGTGGTTGCCGTTGGTGGGTTTGTGATCTGGCGGGCCGGATTTGAAGCGGGTTCGAATCCCCGGAGTCAGGATATTGTTTCTTTCTGTTTCTTTCTTACAACATATGCTGTGGTTTTGTTTGGAAGTTGCAGGGTCTAAATACATTGCATTTACTACAAGCACAAACAGTACCTTGCACCTAGCACAAATTCACATCACAATGTGCTATACCAACATGCAGCAGTGAAGATAATTCATTCTTTCTATCTGAATCACTATGAGGAAATAATGTATAATATCAATAAGTGAAATTTTGGTTTCAGAACTTCCTCTTCAGAAAATTCTCATATGCAAGCACTCAAAACACAATAAAGTGGCAATAAGATAAGAAGTCAATATTAAAAGATGGTATTATTTCCTTGACAGAAAAAGATACAACAATGAAAATAGGTCTGTTCACAAAAATGAAAAATAGCATAGTCCTCAACATACATGTACATAGTTAAACTACAGCCTTGGCTACTATGGATAACTATACAGTCTGCATTTGTACAATAACAATACGTCTTTATTCTTTTGCATACACATGATCGTTTTCACACTCAAATTCAGTTATCATATATAATTAGGGACATGATATGTATAAATATTAACCTGGTATGAATCATAACAACCATTTCATGATTGTAAAAATTAAGCACACTGATATCAATTAGCAGCAACTTCATACAAAATCTACTCACATTCTATTTATATAATAAGTATTCAGGGTTGATAACGTTTTACTGTTATCCATTACGAATTTGGATGTTATATAACGTTACAATTTGCTGAATATTCAGTTCATTACATGATAATATTTACATGCGCCATCTTGGCAATAACACTTATTAGAACTAATCAATAAAAAAAACAAGCAATGAAAATATTACAATGTTAAAACAGTATATCCGGCATCCATCTTTACATTCAAAATGGATCAGGATGCAACAATAGCAAAATAAGCTCAGAAAATATAGCATCTCCTTTAGTACTTCAAATATACTGTCTTAAAACAGTTAGCAAACATGGCAAAGTTGAGCCAGTACAGTCTAAACCACAGTACAGGATCAGGTGTCGTTTTGCTTGTCTAATTGGCACATAACTTTTTTTTGGCTTTGTCTCCATGTTACTTTAAAGGCCAGCTGTCATGGCACGCCCTTCTTTGTCTCCAATGTTTAGAGATGACTACTTGTCATGGCTGTCAAAGTACACAGGCTCTGCACTTTCAGGCGTCATCTGGTTGTTCACGATTTCAAAGCTCCCATTGATTATGATCATGGGTGAAGCAAATTGTGGATCAGCCAGTGGATTCCCATCATCATCACTAGATTGTGCATGTACTGCTTTTCAGTGACAAGATTACACAGTATTGGGTTGGAACTCCTCATTATGGTATATGATAGTCTTGGATTGTTTTGAAAGGTAGAAGGCTAGGAATTTGCCTTTGACTTGTCTAGAGGGTTGGGGACTGTAGCAGCTTCTAATGGCTAGGAATGACGACTTGTGAAAAAGTTTGGACTTGAGCAGCTTCATCATGCAACTCACTATATTATGATGTTTGAGTCCTTTTCATTCCTCTTTCTCTATATTAGGATTTGTATCATTCACAATTGCAATGTCAAAAGAAGTCTTTCGAACCAACAAATCATGGTTGTGAAGTTTCTCATGTAAAAGCATAATTTTTGTTTACGATGTCCTGTCATTTGCTCCATCTGAAGCCATTAGATGTTTTGGCATGACCCTCAAAGCCACATCAAATTTCTAGCCTGTGTTCACACAATCTCTTGCTGGCTGGGGTTAACGACCCCCTTCGCTCTCCTCCTAGGAGATGGCAACTGTAAGGCCGGCCACTAGAAGTGTGATTTTAGTCCAGCTAATCAAATTTCCACCCGAGAACTTTATTCACTCAGTGTCTTCTCCTCATGCGTACTGTTTCATGTAGATATCTTGTATTTCCTTCTGTGTTTCCTCCTGCGTCCGTTTCAGGTCCTCCTTGATCTGGCCCCTCAGCTCTGCCAGCTCTCTTTGCGAAGGTTTGTCTGGTTCATACGACAACAGTTCTGCCACCTGTGGTGCGTCTGCAATAGGCAGCTTTGCCACCGACTCCAGAAGCTCCTGTGTCTCCTGCGAGACCTGCAGGTCATCAGAAGAATACTGGGAGGCGCTGTCTATCCTGCTGATACTTCTCGTCTTTCTGCTCTGGCTGTCTCCGTCCAAGGACTCGGAAAACACCGAACTCTTCACCGAGCTCCTTTCATCATCTTGATTCAACTGTTCATCCTCAGAATCATTCCCCTCACTCTCTGACCCTGTCTGTCCAACAACAGTTTTAGCTATCATTGAGGCCACTTTGTTTAACTGTTCCTCGGTGGCCGATCCTGGTCTCTCGCCTTTGAAGGTTGTGTACCGCAAGGTAGGAGACTCGGACCTCTCCTCTTCACTGTCTTCATCCTCCTCAACATCTAGTGTTTCGCGAAGAGTGGCATGGGACGGCACGGACGTGTCTACAGTAGTGTGGTCACAGTTGGAGTATGTGTCCGACTCTGTTTCTCCAGCTGTTGGTATAACGATGGAGTCTAACGTTAGGGTTGGTCTTCTTGAACTGTCCGACCCAACCTCTGGGGTTTGTACCCTGTCCTCTGCCTTCTGTGCGTCACCCTCAGCTAGCGCAGAGGAAAGCAGGATGGACGGAGTCACAGAGCCGACACGGTCTGGTGAGTTTGTCGGGGCAGGAGGGGATGGTGTGTGTCGTGATGGCGGCCTCTGATCGGGCGTGGCCACACGTGACGGTGAGGGCAGGTCTTCCACAAACCTGACGTGCTGCTGTCCCTGGGAAGATTTGCTCTTTGCTGTAGATCCTCTGCTTGGCACAAACTGCTCCTGTTCGAAAACCTCGTACTCCCCGCCAGGCTCCTGGCCGTGGAAAATGTTGGTCGACGTCGAAAACGGGCGGGTGGGATTCCCGACCGCTCCCATGGCTTCTCTCACGGTGGCGCTGTATCTGTACAACGTGCTGTAGCTGCTAGAGTCACACTGGTGTAAGCCCAGCGGCCCGACGGGTGCCGTCAGTGGCTGGGCGATCTGGATATAGTTGAGGTCCCCCTGGATACCATGTACACTTATACTAGCGACACCATTCCTGTACAATGGCTTGGACGGCATTGGCTTAACTGTGCCCACAAACCCAACCCTTGGACTGTTGGCCGGGGTGGGTACACTAAGAGTGCCCGGGATGGGATTCATCCCGTTACCCACGTAATTAAAATCCACACTACTACCAGAGCTGCTGTACTTACCCGTGGGTATGGCCTGCTGTCTAACAACCCCCAGCTTCTTCCCAACATTATCGTACCCGTCTGTAAAACTTAACCTACTACTCCTCTGCCCTGCACTCTTCACTTCCTCTCGCTGCCGCGGCGATCGCGCCCGCTTCTCTGGCAGGATCGTCTGGCTCACGGTCGGAGACTTGGGCCCGCTCAGGAGTTCGTTCCGGGCTTTTCCGTGGATGACCTTGTCCCACAGCACCTCGTCGTACTCTTTCTGCTGCCTCTCCTCAGTCATCAGTTCCTCGTTCCAATTGTCGATGCTGATGACCGTAATCTGGCTGCTAGAAGGAGTCGTGCCGTTGAAGGCCGGCTTCACCTTGGTGCGCTGCTTGACCCGGAACTGTCCGGACGGTTTTCCCGCGCTGCCCGGCGGGCTGGCGGCTCCGACGTGGACGAAGTTGGGCGGGAGCATGTCGTGACGGATGAGTTTGTCGAACATCACTGGTTGACAGCCCGACATCGGCTGGAGTATACAACAAAGCAAAAAGGCTGTTATCAACAATTTGTTTTGACTTGTTGGCCTATCAAAGTAAGAACTACATGTAGATCATGCATAAAATGCCAGAAAAAATACATCAACTAAGGACAGAAAACAAAAACCTGCAGAGAAATGCCTGGGTTGATGTACAGGACAGGAAGAAATAACAGTGAGGCAAAGTCATGAAAGGGCTCTAAGCAAGCTCAATGGAATGAGTGAGTTACGAGTGTTCAACTTCAATGTATCATCATCTACACTTACATTGATTAATCACAAAATAAAGAAGAAATTTTTGAACCCGACACTGGCTGGAGGATACAAGGAAGCAAAAAGGCAGTTAACAACAGTTTGATTTGACTTGTTGGCCTATCAAAGTAAGGACCAGATCATGCATAAACTAAAAGCCAAGAAAGGCAAAGAAAAAATTACAAAATTACTCATGGAATGAGTAAGGGAATGAGTGTTTACCAATCAACTATAAAGTCTAAAAAGTCTTCTAATCATCTAAACCTATGTCATTGATAGCAAAATAAGGAAGAAACGTAGGACTTTCTGGTCATACTCACAGGTTTGGGTGCTTCCTTCTTCTCGGACCGTGGTGCTAACAGTCGAGACCCCGGCCTGCTGACCTGGTCCTCCCAGCACAGCGGAACCCTCTCCATGTCTGTGGAGTTACTGCTACTGTCCCAGTCATCACGGTAGATATCGAAATGGTCCTGCTCACTTCTCCTTCAGAAAAAATAGAAGAAACATTTTTGTTTGCCATTTCAGCAGTAGTAGTATTTTGATAATCTAACATGAGATACATGTTTCCATATGAAATTAGAATGAACATTAATCTGTGCCAACTTGGTAGCTAGAATTTATTTTATAAAGTTTATAGTATCTGACACTTAGAATAAGTCATGTCTGATCTGAAGATAGTCAATAATATAGACTTAATTTGACCTACTTAATCAGAGGGTGACGATGTGTCGGAAGTTTGTGGATCAGATACCCAATGAAGACCAATGAGATTTTAAAAGATTTTTCAACTTCAAAGGCATGACAGACATAATGGTGGCACACTCAAGTTGGCAAACTTATGTTTAAGGTTTGTGTGGTGAGTATATTTAGGCATTGGATTTTCAGTCTGAAAACTTTAAAGGCTTAGGTCCAGAGTTCAATAGAAAGTTTAACACTTACGGTGAGTCTTCCTTGCTCCGTGTCCGAACTCGGAGGCCGTGAGACATGACTTCTCCGTTGATTCCGATGCGAATCTTGTTCCCCTTGCGTAGCTGGTCAGCAATCTTTGACCCCGCATGACCCTCAATGCTGTAGTACTCACCAACATCTTTGTCTGTAGTTTAATTGGAGGGGGCAAATCAAGAAAATAATCAATTACAATTACATATTCTATTGTAACAGTTGCATTTGACAGCTCTAGCTTTATGTTTATTTTAGGCATCAATTGAGTGTTATGGGTACTCGTGTTACGAGGGCTATCTATTATAGATTCTAATTAACCTACTTCTCATTATACACTCAATGTATTATAGTACAGTGTACATCTCTTAATAATATTCTAAACTAAATTTTCTTGCAGGCACTGAAGGGTATGTTGCCAAACACCTAGAGCTTTGATTTATCAACATGACATATCATGACATGTTTTATCATACAAGTGTAATTTCAGCACCCTGCTATAACTATGAATATGTCAGGTAAAGGTATTGGAACTACATACCAGTGAAGGCATCCACCACCCCAACATCCTTCTCCTCTTCCCCTCCAGCAAACGACAGGTAGATGGCCGAGGTGTCGTAACCAACCCCGTTCTTTGCCTTGTTTCTCATCTGCTGAAACTTCACATATCCTGTGGTTGCTCGTGATGGCTGCAGCTCTGCTCTGTTCATCTCTGTAAGAGGATGATACAAATACGTGAGCCATAGACAATACACTGCAGTATACTCAGGCCTCGAAATACTTTTTTCAGCCAGGTTGCGCAGGTGGCAACCTGAATCAAAAACCAACTTGCACCATCAGCATTTCAGGTTGCGCCAATTCCAAGTTGTTACTTTCTCCAAATTAGCTACTTAATCCATTATTTGTAGAAACAGTACATTTCAGTTGAAGAAACATGGCACCAAAAAAAGATGCAGGGCGAATTAAGCGCACTTTTCTCAATAAACAACATCCACTTATCAATCTTTTGAAAATAAAGACTGCAACAAAAATAATATCTCAAAAGATCCATGAAAAATTGCGACCTCCGTCGAACGGACCGTGCGCCCCTCCCCAGTATAGACATCGTCACTAGCTGTTGTTTTCCCCACATTCCACCGACAGAATTGTCCCAAACAAGCAAAAAAACTCCCTCTAAAGTAAGCCTATACATGTACTTATCAGCAGGGACGTTAGGCATTCGATGGGTTTTCGTAAACATTGTCAAAACAAAGCATGATTTTTTCCGCGAACACAGCGTTGGGACATAAGATATTCCACCAAATTCCACCAAAAGCAGCGCCCAGGCGCGCTACGTCACGCCAAAATGGCCAATGGGGTGCGACTCTCGCGATTCGCGAGATGTGAGTTACTGCGAGACTTGAGTTAGAATCAAAATGGCGGCTCGGTGAAAGCCGAAACCGGCAAATTTTAAACTTTGAGCAAATTTTCCGGCGGAAAATTAGGGCTTACCAAAGGCGTACATCCCCAAAACAGGGCGTACATTTTCTGATATTTTTAGTTAAGGGCCTGTAACTTAAAGATCGTTTTGCTTACCAAAAAAAATCAAGTTGCGCCGCGCGCAACCTGACTTTCTGAACAACTTGCGCACGGAGAAAACTACTTGCGCGGAGGGGGTGCGCAAGTGGTTAATTCGAGCCCTGATACTATTATAGTATGTATAGTTAGTATTATGGTGCGCCATGAGGAAATGGCAGGAGAGGTCTTGCTTTGGGAACCAGGCGAGCCGCGCAGGCGTGACCGCCTTTTGGCCACACTCAGGAAGCTACTGCTCGAGGACACAGGTTTACAGGCCGGCGAGCTCCGTTCAATCATGCTGGACAGGAACATGTGGAGACGATGGTGTCACCTGTCCGAGGATGAACTGAACTGATGTATTGATAAGTACTGATTCGACATTGTTAAGTGTATATATCGACATGCATTTTAATTCTAATACAAGTATAGAACAGGTTTGACAGCAAACGTACTATTGATTGAATGTCTATCTTGTTGCCTACTTAATATCTAGAATTTTTTTTTTCTGAGAAAACTTTTGAAAGTTATGTTTCATGTCAATTGTTTATAGCATGTTTAATTGGCTCCCAACTATTTTAGACCTGTTTCTATAAAATGATATGACTTATTTGGTAACTATCACCTTTTGATTGGTCGCTGAGGTCTCCTAGTGACTTACTGCGGACCCAAGCCTTGTCCACAGGGTCCATCCTCACTCTCATGTAGGCCCTGTCCTCGGGCAGGTCTTTGGGCACACTGGATTTCACTGGGAACAACGAAACAGGAAAAGCAATCAGAAAAGAGAAAAACTCTTTCTATTGTGTAGAATCAAAAGGAAACAAAAGGTTTTATGGTGAAACAATAATTTGTCTGTCTGCTAGTGTCTCTATTGACCGATTCTTACAGCCTAGTATGATAATTAGCAGGTCTTTGGGCACACTGGATTTTACTGGGAAAGAGCAGACCAGAAAAAGAGCTGTATTGCAAATCTACAAAATACCCTTTCTATTGTATAGATTTACATATATAGAATCAGGGCTCAACAGTAACAGAATAATCCTTCTGCTACCTTACGTTGTAGACAATTTGCACTAAAGAAGATTTTCAGCACCAAGGACAGGACCAGTATGTATGGTATGGGTCAGCAGCGGAGAGCAGGTTTAACGGATCTAGATATGGCTTAGGACATGAAAAAAAGCACAAAAGAAGACTATGTCTCATCTTGAAGTGAAATCTGGAAGTGAAATCACTTTTAAGAGTACAATGATATATACATGTACCTTTCCACACTGACTTTTGGCTCCTCAAAGACAAAGAACTGTGTTTCCCTGTCTCCATCACACTTCTAGATCTCTTCATAGCTGCAGAAAGGAGATAAAAATGGTGTTAACATTGCTAAGCCCCACTGTGATCTTATGATAAAGGAAGCATACTTGATCACTGGAAAATATGCCAGTATTAAACAATACTGTACAGTGGGTCTGTGTAAAATCAAAAACAGTGTGTGTACATGTATGTATTGAGTTTTCACCAGGGAAACATATCACCTACTCGTATTTTAAAAACCCAAGACATGAGCTATCAACATCAAATGAAATTAATGACTTCAACAACATGACATGGCCTAGTATCCATCACAACATAGAAAGTGTTCTAGCACCAAGGACAGGGACATGTGTATGTATAATGTATTACCTGGTGTTGTGCCCTGGTTACTGCTGCTGCTGGATCTGCCACTAGCAGGGACCTCCCTTCTTCCTGCCCCTGCAGATCTGAAGAACAACACAACACACAAAGTTTCAAACACCAAACAAATCATATTCCATCAAGTTGTAGCCTGGTATTTAAATATATTTATTATACTTTATAGTGGCCAAGTCTCATTGTCCTCTCACACAAATCTCTCTGTATTTGCGTGAGAGGATGAATGGCAGCTATAATAAGTGTGGATAAAGGGCTAGGGAAGTATATTACATTACTTAAAGAGACTTTTTAACATGAGGACTAACGATATCTGTCCAGGTATGGGATTGACTGATCATGAGAGTGAATGGCCGTACCATATTCTAAAATTTACACTACAGTGAATCCTATACAAGTGACCACCAGGCCTTTTGACCACTGTTGTCCATGAGGTAATTTTTCCCATTGACACAAACATTAAGAATACTTCCTATATTGAGAACCTGTCCACACAGACAGTTCTTTGGTTCTGTGGGTCTTGTTTCTGGGCAGGTATGACTGTATTGGACATACATTTGACAGAACACGTACCTTGTTCCCCTGTTTAAGGCATTGTGCACTGCTCTTTGCTGCTCCTCGATGAGCTGCGAGGCAGACTTGGGTTTGGACAGGTGAGACCGCCTTAAGAGCTGCGCCTCCACACCTGTACAGGTGAGGGCCTCCTCCGAGGGCGGGGCTACATCCTGGTACTTGTGGTGTAGGTCTCCCAGGGGCCGGTTCTGGAGGATGGATGGACAAACAAAAAAGATAACAAAACCTGATGTTCCACTGCAGTACTGTAACAAGCCACTTGGGGTCCCAAATTTTAATCAATTCAAGGTCTCATGAAGACCTACTCACATACAATCCATCCAGGCATTCTAGTATGATTGTCATTTACACAGACGCATACAAATGCTACCAAAAACATAACTTTCTTGGTGATGGTTAACATAAACTGTAAACTTATCAAAGCAGCAGTAGCTATTATTATTAAGGAGCATTTTTTTCTTAACTTAAAGCATTTGATGGACAAGAAAATAAATATATCTTTTCATCCGTTTCATGTCATAGAGTTCAAATTTTTTCTGTCCCATCTAGAAAACTTTTGTCCCAAGACGGAAGGATTTTGGAGACAGCCCTGGTACAGCAAATGTTATCACAAATGATGCTAAACACAAAAGTTATATGACTAAAGCTGACAACAACAACATTGGTTCTTTTTAAGAGATTTCTTAGCCATGTATAGAAATAAGTTAGAAGCTTTTCTGCACAAACCTTTGCATGTTTCCTGAGTATTTTCTTGGACTCGCTGTCCACATGTTGGAAGGCCACCAGACACCTGGCAGCCATGGTGGAGTCCTGCTGACCAACTTCAGGTGACACAACAACCGTGGCTGGACATGGCACCTACACCACCCTCCCCAGCAACGCCTGCCACCCAACCAACGCTCACACAACCTCCGCTATTCAACGTCACAGCGTGGAACGTCAACTACGCCTCGTGTTTCGTGTCCCGATAAGATCGCGGCGAAAGGTTGACCTGTGAGGAAAAATAGTCATCGGCGTCAGGATTGCAAAGCATTCAAGACGATTGTTACAAAGATCGGCACGCGGATTACGTTACTGTCAACAAAGTGCTTTGTCAAGATCAAGATCAAGCTATCAAATGCTTGTCACTCATGGTTTAGCACCTGCTATACTATAATAGATTCAAAGCGTTGATTATTGCATAACAAAGACTTAGCATAGTTTAAGTTTCTGTAAATACAGGGTTTAACGTTTCTGTCAATACAAAGAACTTTTCAGGTGCAATGCTAGCGAAACAAATTCTATTTTTTCGTAATAAATGTGTGGCAACTCAGCTTTCTCAAAGTCAAAAGTACCATGGTTGCTTAGATAAGACAGAAATGACAAGCAAACATGCCAGAAAAACTGAATATTATGTGTAAAACCTGCTCGGGCGAACACAAGGGCAAAAACCTCCAGTCATAAACCACATTGAATCCATTCTTACATAGTTAAACCCCACCATTTCCCAGAGCAACCACCTGTTCTCAGCAACCATTTTACCTCAGTCCCTTGAGTTGCTCTTGCATCCAAGTTTGAGACTTCACTCCCGTGGGGAAAGTAGAAAGAAAGCCAAGTTGAACTCACATGCAGGTGGATTTGCAAAAACTGTTGCTATTCAATCTCAAACTGCCCTATGTATTGTACATTCCCAAAACGCCCCTTATAATTGACTCCCCAGTAATGCATTGCCTATTTGAGATCTGGGCGTGCACTCTCAAGACATCAAGTTAATGTTGAAACTTAAATAAATTACTACGAACTGCAAACAATCAATACATACTGAGTGAAATTATACAAGTATTAGGGTAACCTGCATTGTTGATACAGCCTACGGTACTAATGATAATCCAACATGAATGGATGAATCACAAGCAGGTTGAAGTTAAGTCTGTCTAATCTGGATTAGAGTACACCTGGGTAAACTGGCTAACAGAAAGCCTGCTGTCTGTAGTGGCAGCAAGTGTGCATACAGGGAGACAGGGTTGACTTTATGTGGACTTACGACTGAGGTTTACAGACCATTATTGAAGTGCCTATGGACATGGTAATGACATTGACAAATTTGTGCTGTCAAATTCTCCCACGCAAGTTTCTGCCAGACCCAACTGCTTTTTCTTTATAACTTTCTTTGTAGTACCACGAGAAATAGCTATCAAGCAAATTGCAGCATTCTTAACATGTACATACATGTATTTAGCAAAATCTTAAAATTCTGGTATAATATCAATGTCTTCTAAATTAATCTTGTAACTGCTTATAAGTAAAAGGGCAAACTAATCTTATTTCAAATGGCTCCTCTGCGTCATACACAATTGGAAACAAATGACTCCCTCCTTAAGCTTATGTTTGGTTAAAGATTAAGGACAGGCAAACAACAAAGAAACACATAGTTTAAGGCCAGCATAAGCATGCCTTTATGCTGGTCATACCGTTCCATACATAAAAAGAGGTGCAAAAAGAGGTTGATTTATGTACAATCAAGGAGGTTAACCTCCTCAGTCCAATGGATCCACTTCTCGAAGGACCCCCTTTAATTTCACTAGACTGCGATCGTTGAGAGTGGCCGTTTAGTGACCAAAATGTCACCCTTGATTTTACAATCAGAATATGATGCATGTCATGTAAAGATGTGATATAAAAGACAGAAAACAGTTTTTTAATTCTTCTTTATCTATGAAATTCCATGAGCGTTTTGTCAGATTTTTGACCAGTGGACACAGTCTCTAGTGGGAAGGGGGTGTTACCAGGTAAGTACTATCACAACACTACCACTGATCTACTAGTGCCAACCCCACCCCCATCAACATTGTGCCAATATCCACACAATCAATTACACTGGTCCAATGTACAAACTAATAAAGACTTAATGCTAACACGTACATACCTCTGATTAAGATAACGCAGGCGTGGGAGGATAGCAAACCTTCAGTACACACTTGAGTGCTTCGGTTACCAAGGACAGGGGACGGGGGGTAGACCTGGACCTACAGCTCAGGATCTACCAATATTTTGGACACAAACAAGCTCGCCATGGCAGAGGTTCGGTGTGAATAGCTAAGAAAAACAAGCACTTGTTTGATCTGTCAATAACCTCCCGCACCTAAGATGGCGTGGCGTTCATTCCACCATCATCGAAGAGCACATACCGACAGATTGTGAGGAAACGAGAACTTACCGTCAGCCAGTTTCAAGGAAAACGGTTCTCACAACCAAGTAGTAAAATTGTCTGGTGTTTTGAATAATTGTTTCGGGCACAAAGCCAGCGGTGTAATATTATCGCACGTACCAATGTGATCTGTGGCTAGGTAAACAACGTGCTGGCCACCAGAATCGAGATACCGCGACCGGCGACCGGTTTACGTTACCGCCACGTTAGATTTACCTAGTATATCATGCCGTGGTCCACCTGTCGCTGACACACCGACATGTGCAGATTTGTATCGCTTTTTACCGGACGACGATTTGCAGCAAGGACAAAGTGAGAGTGACCGCAACAATCGAGTCATAAACTAAGCCACAAAACTCACCTGGTCAGACTACACATCCCCACACAAAGGCAAGAGCTCCTTCAATAGCCTATCGCTCTCAAGGATTAATTTCATGGGTCAGCGCAGTAAACAATGGCCGCTTACTTGTTGCAGCAGCGAGAAAGTGGAGCAGTGTTTTCTTAAGACTTTACATTGTGACAGTTTAGCACATCTGGAACATTGCTGTTCTCTCTTTTTGTCGTTTTTTTTAGTCACAGACATTAAAATTTGAGATATGAAACAAACAGGTACATATCATACAGGTGGTTGAGTTGTGTGTAAACTTGGAACACAAATAAAAACAGGAATTTACTGTTCACAGTCTCACCTCCTTACATAAACAAACAATGAGAAGGGAATTCAACTTTGAGTCCAAAATATTTTCCTTTGTCACAGTTACATCATAACAGTGTAACTAAGCAGATTAGGTAAGGATTAAGGCCCAGTCATACGTCAGCTTGTTCAATGTTGCAGTTTGCAGTTGACTCTTTGAAATTGCAAACATATTATAGCTCATGTCTATAACTGAAGAATTGGAAAGCATTAGACAATAAACTTAAGACAACAGAACTAATGAGAACGATTAACTATCAATAATATTTTTCTTGGTTTCAGTCCAAATCACTCCCTATACCGTAAGACCTGCTTACCTTAAAATTATTGCAATAGTCCAGTCCACTGTTAAAGTTTACTCATGGTTCCCTGCCATCTCCTGGTCCATTGATCACTACCACACACTCCCATTGTAGCTCCACAATCCTGTCCCCACTAATGTACCTCAAGTGTGCTTCACACCCATACTACCATGCCTGGTTTAGTCTAGTACAGCCCACCATGCAAATACAACACAGCCTGACCAAACACTGACCAAACAACTTGGCGTAGTGTTTCAGGTCTTACTAAATATAATTAAAAGTAAGAATTCATAAGTATTCCACCATACACATCTCAAAATGATGTTAGAATCCCAATCAAAACTTTCTTTCCATCACTATGACTAGGGAGGCTGCAGTATGAAAATGATCTTGTCAAGCCACAAAACCTTAAAAGTGATGAAATGTAGTCCTGCTACTTCCCACAACTGTACTTCAGAGTACTGACAATACAAAGTTGAAGGCAAAGTGCAAAGCGAGCAAGAAAATTACCAAATTGAGTACAATTGTAATCCAATTACACATTGAGTGAAAGCTTACTGTACTTCTAAGTGTGTGCTAGATATTTACCTTCTGTGTAAATGTTGGGCCTCCTGCCTTGATTCCTGAATCACTTCTAAGTCCTCAGCTCAACTACAGGCAGCCAAGCCTTGTTACCTATAGTCTTAAATCATTCCTGTCTTTGACATGAGGTACACTAAATTGTTTAATCCCTTTCTCAATACCCAATGTTCCGGTTTTCTATACAAGCTTTTGTTGCTGTGCAATCAGGAAAATAATCTGTCTCCCCAGTCAACAGTCCGTCACAATTACTCTCCTACAATATTCCATTCGATTCTCATTTGTTGAAGTCAGATCAGCCCAAGATCGCCCTGTGTCAACAGCTACAGTCAAAAATCTACATACCGTGAACTTTGAAATGCTCAACCAGACCAAACGTACTGACGTGTACAAACGGTTGACTGTGGCCCACAATTTACGTGTGAAAGAGGGAAATGCCTTGGTGTACGCTTGTTGGCATGGTTACGGTAAACTAGTAATTACATCTTCTCTCCCTACAGCAAGAAGTGACTAATCGGACCACTTCAGCCAGTCGGACCATTTGTCCTGTACTTCACCTTAAAAGCCTATAAACAAAGTAAGCCTCTTGCTCCAACCTGATTACAGTGCACAAAGATCAGTGTGTTTGCAGGAATGGGATTACGTGTACCCCTGCCCTGTACTGCATTGTTGCGACTTCCTAGTGACTAAATCAATTTGGCCAGGAATGGAGGGTTTTTTCCTACCTACTGTTGCTAACAGTTAATGGATGACAGATACAGTGGCCATACTATGAGTATGATCTAAATAGAGTGTATTGCTAGGATTACTACTATGTGTACCTACGCATCTTCTGTCTGGAAGAAAAGCTGGAAAATGATTATCAGTTATTCTAACACGCAAGCAGTGGGAATCAATGTACATTGTATTACCATAATCAGTCCCTCTTTGGATCTGCAAATTCTTAAGTACACCACTTTTAGAAGGAAGATCACCTATAATCATACTTATTACTCCGATTTGGTGATACTGTAAATGCATTTAAGTTCGCGGGGATTTAATTTCGCGGTAGCGGGAAAAAGGACTTTTCGCGGTGGTTTTAATTTCGCGGTAACACCATAGACTGCAATCTAATACCATAATAGAAAAATGTTCGCGGTGGTTTTAAGTTCGCGGTGAAGTGGTCAACGCGAAAACCGCGAACATTAATCCACCGCGAACATTTCTGCATTTACAGTAACAATTGAGTCAGCCTTGTGTAACATTACATCATTCTACTCTGTATTCTGCAGGTCAGTGAGTAAAACAAAAGTCCTTTAATTTTGCTTGTTTCACTCCTCGAGAAAGTCAAATTAAAACAATGAATATCATTAGCTACTTTTTCATCAAGGGATACTTTGAAAATAATCTAATGACTGAACACAGCTTAATTCCACTAGGGGAGTGGAAAAACAGCTAAATGCAAACTTCTGCAACAGCAACCTTTTTACATTCCTAAAGTGCCCAACAAAACTGGGCTTTGCCATATACTACATAGAGTAACTTCTCCGTTTGTATAGGGATGCAATGTGTCTAGTATAAAACTGAATGTTTGAATGATGGAATTCCTTGCAGTGTAATAATTAAAGTTCTTGTATCAATGACTGAGTTCAATTGACCTTTCAGCTGCAAGTTTTTGTTTAGTTAATCTTGAACTTCAATACCAGATTTTGCTTCATGTTTGAAATATCAATGGAGGAATGCAAAAACATGTTCATGTATATATAAAGGATGTAACAACAAGGCCCTTGAATTACCTGCATGTTGGTACCAAAAAGCGTAGCAGCTTTCAAGTGCAGTTGATGACTGATGTAAAAACACACCCATTCTACGACTTAGATACAAAGACATTTGTATAAAAGCTCCTTGTTACCTCCGGCTTACCATACTTTGGTTACCCTTTACAAGGCTCAGACAATTAATCAACATGCTCTTGATGCTAACAACTTTACTCTGGCCACTTGTTGAACACAGTATGTGTATGACTAATTTGATAATGATGAATTTGTCGAAAACTTTTTCTGGAGATCTCTATACTACTTCAATTTATCAAAAGAATGAGAAAAGGGTATCTCACCATTATTAGACCTTAAAAAAAAGTTAAAGACAATGAATGAAACATTGCTTGCTGTGTTACTATAACAACCTGATGAAAATGGTACTATTAAACTTAAAAAGAACATTAGCAAGTAGTAAGATTCCCTACCTATTGACATAAGGGGGGCTTTCTTTCTAAAGATTGCATCAATTATTCAGTTCTAATGATGCATATTAAAAGCATGTAACCTACCATACAACAAAGTCGGTCCTAGTTTCGTTGGTAAGTTTCTACAAAATCACTCCATTATCCTAGGATAAAGGTAGAGCTCTGTGGAATAGTTTGACATTTCTAATTTTCCACCTGATACTGATTGTTTGCTCAAAGGCCAATCCTCTTGGTTTTTTCAATCATGCTCTTTAACTCTTTCTTTTAGTTTGAGTCATTTTGTTTTCACAATATGGGTACCAAGACCTTTCTTTCTAGCTCAGAAAGGATTTTCTATGTACAAAGAAACAACTTTTAACTGGAGATTTCAGTTTCTTGAAACAAGATGATTACTAGGATGACAAACTGTTCAATTCATATTCTCGCCAAAAATCAATGCTACTTTGTCTAAAGTTAAGGGTCTGAGCTTTGATTTGTTGGTTTAAAAATAAATGATATAAAGGCATTGATAGCTACACGGTTCAAATCATTTATCGTATCTCCTTAATTGTAAGTTGTGTAACAACAAATAATGTTAAGCTGTTCCATTGCAGTTGAATTAAATAATCAAAGGAGTATTGATAACCATAAATGTTCTAATCTCTTTTGCCTGAAGCAGACAATACAGTTTACAAATTATTATCCCATTAACTAAATGTACTATACATAATTGTTTCTAATGGAGAAAACAATTCAGTTTACATCTATCAGGCTGTTGTAAGATCTTGTTGAACTGTCAACTTGTCTTGCAAATCAGAGTCAAAACTTTAAGACAACTTGTCAAAGTACTGCAATAAAATGGATCATATATTTCATTGCTTCATGGGGCCTTGTTTCAGAAGTGGCATGTGCCAAAGAAGGTTTTCAAAAGTTGCTTAATTTGTTGACAGTTGTGTCAGTGCTTTCAGGGCTGTTTTCACGTCTACATCCCGAGTTTGTTATTCAAGTCACGGTATGCAAGACAAGATCGTACCGTACACCATGGACAAAGGGTTTTCAACTGTGACTTTTCAGTACCTGAGTTGCCAACACAAATAAATGTCAATGTGAAGGAATTTTGACGTTTACAACTTAGTGTTCTGAAAAAGAGATCAACTTGTCAGAGTTCAAACTTACGTAGTTGTCCCGTCGCAAAAGTGGCAAAAGATCGCACAGCGCTGGCTAAAAGAATCTGCCCAAAGGACTTGATGCCGTGCAAGTTTACGGATTGTCCGGAAGATTTTTGATCGATCAGATCCGGCTTGGACGTCCGCGGCGCGCGGGAAGTGAGCAAGCAGGCAGCGTGTACTCAGCTCTCCGCCGTCGGCACGACTACACACTAGCGCCCAGGCTTCCCACTTGCCTGGTCCCGCGTCACGTTACCTGCCCGGTCCATTGATACCGCCAGGCGGTTGCCAGGCGCCGGCGGCACTTTGTTGTCCCGCACACCTGTCCAATGGTGGGACAACAGGTGGGACACCGACCCGCCCCCGCCATGACAGTTGAACTTTGACACGAGTATGTCACTTTTAGCTTTTTTTCGGAATCTTGTCTTTAAGATGCGTAAATAGTGTGCTAGTTGATTGATTTATAACATTTTAGACAAATAGTTAGGAATTTTACCGTCTTTTCTCTGAATTATTCGTGAAAAAATCTTTCCCAAGAGGCACTTTATCAGACGATTACACGCGTGCAAGAAACGGTGTTAGTTTTCGACTGTTGTTTATGAGATGATCTATTTCCGTCTAAATTTCCAAATAAATGCTAAGTTAAACAAAAAATATTATATTACATATGTATTTATAATGGTATAGTTGTTAAATACTCGATAATAATGTAAAATTGTGGAGAATAAATTTTACATTTCCCCTACTATTAAATTTAAACTGGTCCGATTCTAAATTTAGGACATGACCTCATCCTACATAAACCCTACCCCAGACGGAAGCGAGGCTGGACAGATTCCAAACTTTGTGTAGTTTTTGTACGTAGTACTCGTGAAATTTGTGGATTTTACGGCTAGTTTCGCAGCCAATGTCTGTGACAGCGGTCACAGAAGGCGTGTAAAGGTAAGCAGATTCATTTGTGAAATCCTCCGTGTGAAATTTTACACAGATCTCTTGCAATCGGCCTGTGCACTTTGGACACGAGGCTGAAATGACTTTTGGACTTGATTTTTTACTCAAAGTTTTAACCGTCGTGTTAGGTGCTGCCAGGTGTACAATAGTGCACGTTTCTACCTCAGAATTGTTGAAATAACACCGATTTTAACATTTTTACGTTGTCCAGGTTACAATCTGATGGATCCATGTCCTGACCGGGCTCCGCGGGACAGTGTAGCGGCGCCCGCCAAGTGTGTTGACGGAAGCCGTGGCGCGCCGACCGAACCACAAAGGTGAAACATCTAGTCTATCTTTCCGCACATGATCTAGAATACTTTTCCATTACTTCCTGTATTATTATCCAGTAGTTTTCTACCAACATGCCTTAAATGCACGATTTCTTCGGTATTTTACATTGATTTGCAGTGTTTTTGTTTTGAATTTTGACTCAGATCGGTACCTCCCCCGTTGTGTGCTTGTCTGACTTTCCGATGACTCATCTACGCGGAATTCCAATCGTCCATAAATTATCAACGGAAGTCGTTAAACTTACCCCGGCTTTCACACCTTTGTAAACAATTATAATTGCTGTGTTAATTATGATAAACATTACTCCTCACTCAATACCAGATGATCTACAATGTATACTTGTTTGACTTGAGAATCTTTTTATTGTCCATTTTCGTTAACTGTACTATGAAAGTGTGATGCACTTTCAGTTTGTAATCAAAGAAATAAAGCAGTAGTCAAGAGACATAATTTGGTTTTGATGTTCTGGCAAAACATTAAAGTGAAGTGAAATCTTGTTGGGTTATTTGGGGCAAAATTTGTTAATGTCTGAGACAAAATGTATTATGAGAAATCACAAATTTGAAATTTGTAGATACTGCAGTTATGATTACAGGTATGTCAGGTGAGTTCAGGTAATGGGGAAACCCCTTCCTGAAAATCATGTCATCAGTAGAACATGTTACAACAGATAGCACCAAATAATGGCAACAAAAGCCCAAACTGGAAAACAAAATTCCTTCTTGGTAAAAAAAAAAGATTTACTCTATCATATAAACGAATAAAAAAATTTTAAATCAGTATTTAAGTAATATGTATGTTCTCATGTGTCAATTGGGATTATATTTTACAAAGATTGAGGCATGACACATTCAGACTTGCCAGTTTCAATGGCAACAAGGTTAACTTTACCTTTCCTTACCTTAACACAAAGAATGATTTCCCATCATGGCAAAATGCATTGAACAGCTCAAGCTTTGGTCACAATACAAAATGTTAATTCTCTGAATAATTTTTTCCCAGCATTCCCCCTGCCTCGTCCACGTTTATGGAGGCTCGTCTGGGCGGCTCAGAAATCCGTGAGAAGCTGCGAGGGCGCCAAAACGCTGTGGCCAAGAAGCAGAAGGGACCAATGGTGAGTGTGGGACAATATTTATGATATAGAACTTACTCTTTGTGCCTGTCAAAGAGTGTTAAAGCATGTTGAACATGATGTAAGTTGTTAAGTCTTCAATTCTCGAAAGTACGAGTAGATAGTAGTACTGAGTACTCCAATTTCCAGTGAAGAAGGTCTGTAACCAGTTCCTATCACAAATTTATTTAGTCAAGCAAATATATATGTAGTGTACTAAGAAACCACCAAAGCATACCTTTGCTTTGGTAGGATTATCTGTTTTCATGAACTTCGAATGATGCAGCATGTTTACATGTAGTTGCTCCTAAGATTGTTACTTTGAGTCTGACATATACTGACATCGTGTCTACCTGTACCTTTCAGCTTGCCAAGGCCCCAGTTTTTAGCCAAGGAGCTGTCCTCCCCCTCGTAGTAGTGGTAGATCCCGAGTCGAACAACGTGGAAAACACAGAGAACTCACATAACATAGAGAACTCACAAAACACAGAGAACTCACAGAACATAGAGAACTCACAGAACACGTCGTCGTTCGGAAGCGTGCAAAGCAAGATCCAGTTCTTCAACAAGAGGAATACGCCCTCCCCCACTCCCAGCACCGACCCAAGTGACGTCACAGATATCACAACCTCCAGTTCTAACACTAACAGCGACGACAACCGCTCCAAGACAAAAGTCCGCCGGCGACGGTCTCTATCCCCAAGTTTCGGCGCCAACAGGGGTAAAGGAGCGAAGGCACCAACCATGCACAAGGTTAACATGTGTAACTGTAACGAGGCTCCGTTCCACCGCCCTTCATGTCCCGCTAGGAGAGGACACAAACTGTTCCGCTCTAAATCGCACCAGAGTCAGAGCGGCCGCGGGCGGAACACGCCCACGTCCAGCCGCCCGTCGTCTCCCGGTAGTGGACGAGGGACGCCAACAGGCACCGCGGGCTCCACAGAAGAAATGGAGAAACTACAGAAGAAGATCCGCAGGGTTCAGCGGATGAGGCTGTACCTCTTACAGCAGAGCGGCCCCAACTCACTGTTGGTAGGCGGGGACTCCCCTGACGACAAGCACAGGGTGCTGATTGGTCAACAGGTGAGTGATGTTGAGTAGAGTACTTTGGTTTGAAAAGTTTGATGGTGTATGTTTCAAGCTATGTTAGAAAAGGGAAATTGCAAAATAGATAGCCAAACTTTGCCTGGACTATTATGTATTGATTTCTTGAGGTATTAGTATCCAGTATTTGATTAAACTGCTGCTGGGATCCCTGACACGGGGGTAGGCAGCAGTCGGCTAGTTTTCCCACCATGATGCTTCCATGCGGCTCTGTCCAGTGGGTTCACCCTACTTAGATCGCACGTAGGATTTCTTTCAAATAGTCAAACAGCAGGTAAGGGACAAAACTGAAATTTGTAACCCAGACGGTACTGTCAGTGTAATACTGATCATACTAGTGATAGGCAGTTTCCTCAGTGACACTTATTATAGACACTAGACAGACAGTGTATGATGAAACATGTCCCATTGCAGACATACATGTACAGTCACCTGTCAGTGTCAAGATAGGCTAGTGTTGAAAGATGGCAGAATTTGTACTGTACAAATGGCAAGCTATATGGATTTAGGATTGATATATTGGATTACAGTAAGAATGTGTTGTCAGTTGTACCCTGTCTAGAAACAGTGTGATCATTCTTTGTGAACAGTTTTGTGAACATGATGATACAAAACTTCAGTGTATGAGTCTGACTATGCAAACTTTATGATTAAACATAATCAGAGTGTAAGAACAAGTCAACATATACATTGAACTTGTAAAATCTTTGATTTCTTTATCAATATAATTTTGCAAGTTCTCCATGATAGTCTGAGTGAGTCTGTGGAAATATAAAACATCTTTCATGTTGCCAGCTGCATGTTGCACTTCATTTCCTTGCCTGAGGAAACGTTGAGCATGTTTTTGAAGTCTAACGTTTCTGTACTACAAAGTGAGCTGTATCCTGTATGTGGTTTTACCCACAGTTGCAGCTGTGGCTAATACTTGCCGTCTGTATTTGTTCTAGTCTACATAACATTGCCTAAGGAAATATTGGTCATGTTTTTGAAGTCTTCTATGTTAAATACCTTTGTAGTACGTTGTACCACAAAGCTGACCTATATCCTGTGGTTTCTCTACAGAGCTGTAGCCATACATAGGATTTGTATTAGTCTAAACGACATTGCCTGAAGAAACATTGGGGATTCTTTTATGTCTTCCATGTCAAAAAGTTGATATCTTTGTAGTACGTTGTACCACAAAGCTGACCTATATCCTGTGGTTTCTCCCCACGAGTTGCAGCTGTAAGATGTGTATTTGTACTAGTTTACACAACATTGCCTGAAGAAACATTGGGCATGTCTTTGAGTCTTCCTTTTGTACCAGAAAACTGACCTATATCCCGCTGCTAATGTCCATCTCTAGCTGTAGCTGTTACTTAGTACTAGTCTACACGACATTGCAGTTGTTGCAGTTGTGGCAAACACACTGCCATGTGATATGTATTTGTTCCAGACAGTCTACACAACATTGCCTGAAAAAACATTGGGCGCATGTTTTTAAAGTTTTTTATGTTAAATGTCTGTAGTAAATTGTACCACAAAGCTGACCTGTATACTATGGCTTCTCTCGAGAGCTGTAGCTATGAGATGTGTATTTGTACTAGTCAATCATTGTACACGACATTGCCTGAAGAAACATTAGGCATTTTTTTATTGTCTTCCATGTTACAAAGTAGATATCTTTGTAGTAAGTTGTACCACAATGCTACCTATATAATGTTTTTTTCCCCAGAGTTGCAACTGTGGGAAACACATGTGTATTTGTACCAGGCAGTCTACACAAGTTCAACATTGCCTGAAGAAACATTGGGCGCATGTTTTTGAAGTAGTAAATTGTACCACAATGCTAACCTTTACCCTGTGGTTCCTCCCCAGAGCTGCAGCTGTGGGAAGCACATGCCGTGTGTGCACCTGCTGTTCATCATGCTGAGGGTGTTCCAGGTGGCGGAAACCAACCCCCTGCTGCAGAGGAAGACTCTCAGGAACTACGAGGTGGGTGGTGCTATTTTTAGTTTCTCCTTAAGAAGGTGAAATGTGGTTACAGTGTGTAGCATGTGTAGTCCAGTGGTTAGTAGTCCTGCCTCTGGATATAGACACTGTGTCGCTCACCTGACATGTTCGCTACTGGAAAGGGTTGCAGTCCTTAGGAAGAGACTTTAAGCCGTGGTCCACTGTTCATTGTGCTTGTCGTAAAGAGCTAGGGGAATTTCTCCGCCTCAATGAACCTGTAAATACTGTACCTAGCGTCTGTCCTCTCTGTCACAAACAGTGGAGAGACTAGCTCTTCAATGGGCAAAAACTGAATCGACATCACTTTCCTTTTGTCACGTATGATAATGAATCCTTTTGATATTGCATTTCTTGATTTTAGAGGTTGGGGGAAAGGAGTAGTTCACAGCATTTTATTATAACAGTTGGAACAAAGAACTGTCTAAAATGTTGAGTGATGAAGTAATTGCGATGATGTAGTTTTTGCACTTCACTAGTGACTACAGAAGTCCTACAATTAAGTAACTATTAACAAATTAACAGTTGCAATACATGTACATTTCATATCCCAGTATAATAAAAGTATTAAACATTTTTTCTTCACTGCAAGAAACTTAAGAAATGCCATAGCTAATGATAGGATATTTTCTTAGTAAATACAGTGTGATCAGAAAGTATTGCAATTATATGTGTAGCAACAAAAGTCCCATGACCTACATCAACCGTTAGCATGAATGTACAACAGAATAAAGGAGTTCAGTTTCCGCTATGGCTGTGCTTGTGTGATCTGTTTCCCAGGAGAAGAAACCATACCCTCTACCCCACGAAGACTATTCCTCATTTAGAAGCGTGGGAGGGAGAAAATATGATGAGGGACAATTTTCGGAATTCTTGCAAACCCACATAGGAAATGTGCTGGGATGTGGTTACAACAGAGGCATTCTGGGCTCACAGGCTGTATTGTTCACTGGGGACTGGTTTGTAGACACAGTTGGTTCCTGTGCTCTTCAAACTCCGGATATGAAATTACCTCCATTTTTCCACCATAGTACAACAGCATTGGTTTCAATTATTCATTCGGGGTTTGCCGTTTTAGCTTAACACTGTGTTTATCAGTTGTTGTTTTTTTTTTCAACTTTTTTGTTTAAAAAAAAAAGAAGAACTTACAACATGTATGGGAAGGGTTAAATGGAAAGATATTTTATCAAAATGAAATGAAAGATTGAAAATCATTTGAGGAGGTAATAGGAGAAATTGGAGGTATATGTTGAATATGATAAAAAAGCTCTAAAGTTTGAAAAGAATAGCCTATAAGTTACAGTGTAGAAGTACAATGATCTTATTCTTATGACTAGGTTTCAAAGTTAACAATAGACATTGTCATAGTACAAAACAGTACACAGGGTTTCCGGGGTTGGCCCGATAATCTCCCGCGCTATAAAGGGGATAACGCGCGTGAGAAATACCGGAAATATGACTTGACCCGCGTAACAGCTGTCCCCACATCTGTACCGGGGCCGTACCCACCACTGAAAGAACTCCTGTCATGCACAATTACTGTTGGAGGGTTCACTGGTTAGGACTGGAATTCTTGTTATTACAGTCGTGGGGTTGTGGGTGGGGTGGGGTGGGAGAGTCCAGGTGTGTGTGTGCTGTACTGTGTGATCCTCCACCATACTAGATTCACATGGAGCACTCTGCAAGCATTCTTACTCAAACTGTACTTTCCACAAGAGTGATAACGTGGTAACCTTGCAGTTCCTAAATTAATAACTAAATAACCAAAAACTAAAATTAACTTCTTTGCCTAGAGCATCTCAAATTGCTCAGATATACCTGTTTTTGTAAATGGGATAAAGTTGTTTTCTTATGATCTTCTCATTTTCTCATCAACTTGACATTTGACATTCCTCATAGCTTTCCAACCATTCACTTACTTTATTAATTTTTTTATTTTCTAGTAGAATGGTGAATAGTGTGTGTTTGAGTAAGTGTACAAATCTGCAGTTGTTCTTGAAAGTTGGATTCTTTTCTAGCACTAGCAGTTAGAAACTAAGATGTATCTGTGATGATCTGTTTCAGGTGGAGAGTCTTTTCAGAAACTTTGAGGCCAGGAAAAGGAATCGTGTGTGGCGGAGACGGCCCCCGCAGGCACCCAACAAAGCTGAGGATGTGGCTGAGTCTGATGGTGCTAAACAGGAAGAGGAGACCTCTGGTGATGAGAAGAGGTACTGCAAGTCTCAAATTTCCAACTTCAGAATCTAATCTTAATAGCCAGAATGCTCTTTGTTCTTAAATAGTGTAGATGACTTGTAGGCATTGGACTGTGAATTTGTACAAATTCTATACAATGTACTTGTCATTTATTTTTATGCTTTAAAAGCTATTTCCAGTCAGAAACTGTCGGACAGTCTTTGTTAAGAGGCATTGAAATTTATAGATCTCAATAATTTTACAAATTCAATATGCATAATGTAAGATTGTTGTTTTGAATGTGCATGTCTATGATGTCCCATGTCTATGTTTTTCCCCAGAGTAAAACCCGAGGACGACACCTGTCCTATATGTCTGTTGGAGATGGTGGATGGAGAGAGTCTGACCTCCTGTGATGACGGCTGTAACAACCAGATGCACCACCAGTGTGTGGCTGTCTGTAAGTTCTCTTGGAATCTAGATTGTGGGAGGGCAGTTTTTGTCAAAGGAACCAGCTCCTCTGCTCTAGGAATGATATTAAAGGCAGTACCTTTTGAAGTAAAAACAAAATGTGATTACCTTATTTCGTTAGCTGAAAACAAGAACAAAATACTTGAGCTGTATTATGGGAGGGTTGTTTTCATCAAAGCAGCTATTCTCTAAAAATGATTTTCAAAGCAGCAGCTTTTAAATGCAAAAAAAGTTCATGAGTTTCTCATTCTGTTAACTGAAAACAAAAATTGTACTTGTACTAGTACTAGTACTCCAACCAAAAATGTTTTACTTGTGATGACAGTGATCATCTCCTGTACTTTTTCATACATGCGTTTTACTTAAAATCTGGCAAATCATGGTGTGGCTATGGGTTGTTAAAAATTAGGCTGCAGTTTGTTAAGAATTCAATAGTATCAAAGTAACCATGTTTGCTTGTATTTGATTGTTGATTGCTTTTACCAGTCAGGTCTGCCATTCTCCTTTTTGCTGACATAAGTTGTTGTTTCCTTTCTCCACAGGGGCTGAAGCCTGTAAGAGACAAGGAGACGCCTTCAGCTGTCCTCTGTGCCGTGCAGTCTGGACAGAGGAGGGAGAAGGGTAAAACATACTGAAAGTTCTTTGAATGTTGCAAAGTTGTTCTGTGAATGATGATCAAGTAGAGGTGAAAGGAAAGAATTTTAGGGTTTTGCAAATGTTCCATCTTTTAAATTGCCTTTTCATGGTACGACACCTTGATGTGAGCAAAATACAAGCATTCCAGAGGAAAGACATTCACCACAGCTTCAAATAATACATAAACATATGGTGAAGGAAAAAGAAACTTAAGGTACAAATAAAGTATGAATTCCACTGACTGAATAAAAATTAACAGAACTGGTGATCTGACAATCGAATGCTGAGCAATATGACAAACATTTTTTTATAAATTTGTTAAGATGCCTTGAAATTGAATTATTGTTCCTTGACCCTTACATTGTGCTGCTATCTACATTCACAGGGTCAGTGACGAGGGCAGCCAAGCCCCGCCCAACTCCCGCGCCCCGTCCCCGGTACATCCCCTCCCCGGGGAGGGCGTCCACCTGCCTCACTCTGAACCCATCCCTCCCGAACATAGGGACATGGCCGCACCATGGATAGAGGTAATACAACTGGTCTTCATTTGTGGCTTTTTCATTATGATAGGACAATTACAGTATCATCATCATGTGACATACTAGGACAACATAACATAACAAGAAGAACATACCAAAGAAAATCATTGGAATGATACATTAACATATTTGATAGGAAGAAGAACTTAATGGGCCCTTTTGTACTTTGGCTGAATAAACTGACATTGATTGAGTGCTATAGACTATAAGATATAACGCTTATTGTAATTCACCTTTATCCACAGCGTTATCTATATCCGTTGCTTTCCAAAACGGGGATTTAGGGATATCAGGTCTACGGACGATAGTTTCAAACTACAATAGTTTGAACATATTACAACTTGAAACTTCTGTCCGACGACTTGATATTCCATAACACCGTGTGGGTAAACGCAACAAATACATAAGGTGAACTAGCGCTACAGTATTGCCACACCATTATCAGTGACACAAAATCATTCCTTATACTTTGATTCAAATGTACTTTGAAGCAGTTCAGGCAATTTGAAGACATGAATACTAGACAAACATCATTTTTCTTTTTCCTCCCAGTTGTTTGGGTTACAACTTGTTGGTATCATCACTAATGACTTGTAATGTAGTTGTTGGAAATTTTGAGTTGCTCAAACATGCAAGGGCCAGACATACACTGATGCAGATAAACACCTTTTCCCCATCTTTTCCTACCAGTTGTTTGAGTACAACTTGGTAGTATCATCACTCAAATTATGTTTTAGAAATTTTGAGTGGCCCAAATGGACAGTTGTAAGACATACACTGATGCAGATAAACACCTTTTCCCCATCTTTTCCTCCCAGTTGTTTGGGTACAACTTGGTGAGCTGCCTGTTCTCTCGTGACTGGTCAGTCCGGGAGGCTGGGCTGATGTGTTTATCACACGAGGTGGCCAGGAGACTGGTCCAGATGGAGGAGGATGGGCAGGAGGAGGAGGACCCCGCCCAGTGGACCACTGTCCTGCGGGTCTGCTGCAGCATCCTGGCCATGCTGTGCAGAGACCCTGTCTATAATGTCTATGTGGCATCACTGGTAAGTACAAGTATCTCCTCTATCTATGTCTTGTGCCAAAACTAAACTAAAACTTATGAATAAACAGTTGTGTCAAGAACTACTGTTTGCCCAATAGAGAATGAGAGCACATAGAATGAGACTGGCAGAGTACTACAATGGACATTCTGATAAAACAAGTGATATGACGTCATTGCATCAAACCTTGTACTCAGGGAACCAAGGGAGAGTAAAACAGTAGAAAACTAAAAGCCAGCTGCATACACAGGCTACATGGTTGATACCAGTTTGGACGATGTGAAATAGAACAAGACATCAATGGAGAATAGTAAGCTGTCGAAAAGTGGGTCCCCAAACAATATTCTGGTTAACACTCAGTACATATTATGAAAACTTATAATCTCATACCACCTTTGCAATGAGGAAGAATACTGATAACAATGTGTTGAACTTTTCCCTTTTAGAGAAGTCTGCGTGACATGTCAGCGTACACAGTGTGCCGTTCGGAGGAACAGGTGTCATGTCTACAGGACATGCTGCGGCCGGTGGTGGATATTATTCTCATCAAGTGCACCGACGGGGCAAAGAACAGGAAAAAGTAGGAGTCATAAAGTCCCAGTCATAGAAAACATGTGTAAAGTCTGTTTTGATATGCTAGTACTGGTAAAATGGATCCATTCTTTATGGTTGTAAAGGCAAAATGCAAAGTATTAAAAAAAGTAGGAGCTATAAAGTCATAAGAATATTTGTTAAGTCTATGCTTTGATGTGCTAGTACTGGTAAATTATATTCTAGTGTTACAGACTAAACTTTTTCAATATGGTTTTGCAAGTCTAATATATGTTGCGATAACTAATAGAGCTGTTTTCTATTCCCATAACTTATACACCTGGCATATAATGTTATCATAAATGGAGATACACAGTCAATACGAAGTGAAATTGTACAGTAAGATGAGATATTGTACAACAGCTAATTAAGACATATTCTCTCCCCATAACTAGCCGTACGTATCAGCTCTCCCTGTCCACTCTACTGGAGCTGGCTAACTGTACAGTAAGATGAAATATGATATGACAGTAAGATGAATTATGATATGATAACTACTTGAGCTGTGTTCTCTCCCCCATAACTAGCCGTACGTGTCAGCTCTCCCTGTCCACTCTACTGGAGCTGGCTAACTGTACAGTAAGATGAAATATTATATGATAACTAATTGAGCTGTGTTCTCTCCCCCATAACTAGCCGTACCTGTCAGCTCTCCCTGTCCACTCTCCTGGAGCTGGCTAAGGGACAGGAGGGCGGGCTGGCCATGGCCTCGGAGCTGCCGCGGGCCGAGTCCCTGCCCGTGGGCGACCTCCCGTTCCTACTGTCCTGCATCCTGGCCCCTCCGCCCGCTGACGCGGCCTGGCAGTACTTCCTCGGGCGGCTCAACGTCATCGAGAGAATCATCGAAGACTTCCCCAACCACTTCGTCAAGCAGGGCAGCCAGTCTCCCCGCAAGAATGACCCTCCGTTCGACACCGAGCCTCTCGCCTCCGTCCTGTCGTACGTGTGCGAGTGTGTGAAGAGTCCGCACCCCAAGCTGGCCAAGCAGTCTCGGGAGCTCTTCTTGAAGATAGCCCGCTGGGTGTCGTCGGTGCCTTCCGTGTTCAAGTTTATCTTCGGTATCCTGAGCACGTACACCTCACGGCGCCACGCCAGTCTCATGGAAAGCCTTCTAGCTCTTGCCACCAAGCTGGGGATCAGTAAGGACTGGCTCATCGCGTCCTGTCCATCCAGCCCCTGTAAAGGTCCCCAGGAATCCCCCGCCGGCGCGTCAGCAGACTCTACGCCTGGCTCTACTCCTCGCTACAACACGCCTTCTGCCTCTCCCGGCAGCACGGTCAACATGCCTGCAGAAACAGTGCCCAGAACTGGCCCCGCTGGGGTGCTGACCCCACCCCCCTCCCCCGTACACTCAGCTAGAGACGTAGACCCACAGGAGGGTACAGACAACAGCACAGAACAGAGGAATAACAGGCACACAAGTGTTGAGGGAGGCAACAACAACGATGAAGAAGAAGAAGTACAGAGAGAAAACCGCGAGATTATGAACGGCGGACATCACAACAACAACCATGGTAACAACGCTGACCAGCTGACCATGGTCGCCTCCGGACAGAACGGACCTCTGAGAGTGTCCTTTGAGAGCGAGGTGGTGCCGGGATTCTCGGCCAGCAGCACCAAGGTCCTTGAAGGAGGGCCAGTGGTCTTCTCGACGTCGTGTAAGGAACAGGTGGAGGTGGAGGAAGCCCAGGCATTAGCTGTTGCCATGGAGATGTCGACCCTGCCCCAGCAGGCCCTTCCCAGGGTTCCTGGGCTGACCAGAAGGACTGAGGAGAAGGAACTGATCATACATGTGCAGCCTAAGGTCAGTAGGATAGTTAGAATTGAATGAATTTTTCAGTTATTAGAGTTTTCTTTTACACACACACGTAAAGTCGGTACATCTTGATGCCGATTTTTAAACTTTTATACACCATTTCAGTGTAAATCACATACCAACAAGCTTTCAATCAGTCCTGTGATCCTTCTCAAGTTGAAATGACCCAAATGCTTTATCACGGGTACATTTCACCAGTTGCTGTCATTTCAACTGGAGACGGAAGTGTTGTGTTATGAAATACGTTCCAGCAGGTCGATTAGCAAACAGATGATAAAGTTAATGCCTTGAAACACAACAACACAGAAGTCACAGAAACATTATTAGGTATATAAATTCCTCTTGATTGTATACTCTTGAACCTATTAATTGTACTAAGATGTTATTTGTAAGGTTATTCTGTTTTGTGTTTCAGCACCTGAAGGGAGAGAAGTCAGGAGGTGCGTATAAGATGGACCAGCAGTGGCTGAAGGGGACCATGATCGGTACAGGTGCCTTCTCCACATGTTACCAGGCACGGGACGTACAGACTGGCACGCTCATGGCATGTAAACAGGTAGGAAATGTTTCTCTTAAAATGCGAATAATGCTTTTAATGACATTTCTGAATCAAAGAAAATTTTGAAAGAACAGAAAAGACATAGCTACTGTAAAATAGATCAAATCCTAGAGTAGATTATAAAATCTAGGAAACTAAAAGAAAGATTGTCCAGATAGCAATTACTCAAGCAACTGGATATGATTTTGGAAACGGTCAAGCATATCTTTCGACAGGAAAGGGTCAAGCATATCTTTCGTCAGTGACACTGAGGTATATCATCACAAAAGATTGGTTACTTAATACAAAAAGAAGAAAAAAGAACGTCGAATTTAACCCTACATAAATAACCTTGAATCTAATCCTTTGAAATATATTATATGAATGTCATAAAGATTTATTCATTCATTGTCCCTTTTGTCAGTCATTCAGGAAACAATGTTTTTTTCTCCCAGGTTTCGTTCTGCCGTAACTCACCAACAGAACAGGAGAAGGTTGCAGAGGAGATCCGGGGGGAGATCCAGCTGATGGCACGGCTGGACCACCCCAACATCGTGCGTGTTCTGGGCGCAACACAGGAGGGAACACACTTCAACATCTTCCAGGAGTGGATGCCAGGTAACTTCATTTATGTTTTTGCTTGTCGTCATAGACCAGCTTATACCAACAGAAAATTATTGCACTACAGGGTACATAAAAACTTTCTGCAATGTACACTTAATCTAGTTGAATTTAGCTGCAAAAACTAGATAGAATTTGGGTAAATGTGAGGTAGACATTGTCATGTGAATGGTGAATTAAAAGCTTCTGTTGTTAGTATCTTGAGTTGATATAAGTTCCACAATTAACTGTCATAAAATGTATGTAATTTCTACATTATACAAAGTGTGTGAGGTTTTATTATGTAACTTAATGGATCTATTCATGACTAAACATTAAGAAACAGAAATTTCCAGCAATGTGCAACTGTACATGTAACATGTTTCTATTGATTGCTGACATCCTGCATTTTTCTTCTGCACTGCTAGGGGGCTCTGTTGCCGGGTTGCTGGACCAGTACGGGGCCTTCTCTGACACAGTCATCAAAAACTTCACCCGGCAGGTCCTGTTGGGTGTGTCTTATCTCCATGACAACTGCATCATCCACAGAGACATCAAGGGTAAGAGGAATAGATTGAAGCATTGTTTTTAAATAAACTTACGTAAAAAGAGGTCAATTTGAAACTTTAGATTTATGACACGTTTTTTTAGACTCAGAGATTAGACATTTAGATAGGTAATGTTCATGGCATATGGATGGACCAGAATCAACTTTCATTGTTTTCTATGCAGTTCTTATTGTCTGTATGAGACAAGATGATGATATAAAGAGGATTTTTTTTACAGAAATCTCTTTTGTAATGTTGATGTTATTCCCACATGAGCTAACCTGCTAGTTGACAGTACTGGGTAGTTAGATTTTATACAGAAGGATTTCTCAGTACCTTGAAGATCTTGTGTTATTCCCACTTTGGGAGTACATTGAAAGTTGACACTACAGGGTACTCAGGGAGAGATTTGAAACAGAAAGCGGTTACGTCTTGTTGAACTCCTTTTGTTATTCCCACAGGAGCTAACCTGCTAGTTGACAGCACTGGAACCAGACTGAGGATTGCTGACTTTGGAACAGCAGCTCGGCTGGCCACCAAGCTGACAGGAGCAGGGGAGTTCCAGGGACAGCTGCTGGGTAGGTTCTATATACTGAAACTCCTACATCTAAATAAACATTAGGCCTCATTTATTATGATCAGTCCTGATTAGACTGCTATAGGAATCACAAAGCACTTTAGGAACCATCATACTGATGATAGTAAAGGCACAGTAGATATATTTCACTATACATGCATGCAAACTACTTGACGTATGTTACTTTCAGATACATTCTGTATTGTCCTTAGCAGCAGGGATAATCCTTTAGAATAGCCAATGATTAGTTGAGCGACTCTGGTTGTATGTCCCTCACAGCCAAACTTAGTAATTAGTGGAGTCCAAAAAGAATACCAAGGCACAGGTAAACTGCAGGAAGTTTGGTTCCAAAAATGAGTGTTTAATAACTTTTTTAGTTTGGTTGCAATTGCGTGTCTTTAAATCTTTTTGTCTCTTCTTATTTGGAATGTCCCAACAAAAGTCTTGTCCCTGCCTCCTCAGGCACCATAGCCTTCATGGCTCCGGAGGTGCTGCGAGGCGAGCAGTACGGGCGCTCCTGCGATGTCTGGAGTATCGGGTGTACCGTCATCGAGATGGGCACCGCCTCCCCGCCATGGAACGCCAACGCCATAGACAACCATCTCGCTCTTATCTTCAGGGTAGGTTCAGGAAGTCTTTTTTGTATGTATGATTTTAATTCTGTCCTGTTTGGAGTTCATCTTTTGAATGCCAGGATGAAGATAGTATAGCTTTACGTTAGTGTTTTCAGGATGGTTGGAGTAGCAGTATAGTTAGTATAGGTTGTTCTTTTTGCATTCAGGAGGTTTTTGGTTAAAACCCTGGCTGGTGAATGGGCTTTAACGATGACCATAAAAGTAGTGCATACTGCTTTCTATGCATAGCATTCAGCACCTGAAAGAGTATGGTTGAGCCCACTACTATCCCCAAGGTAGCCCCATACCATAGTGGCCCTGTGTGGCCCAAGGGCTCTGTAGAAATGGGATGAGCACTAGAGGAGATTGTAACCATTACGAAAATCACCAACTGGGACATATTGAGGCATTGTGCCATGGACTGGCTGCAGAATTGGAGAGAGCTTGACAAGATATTTTGACCTACTGTTATGAAAAGGTTTGTGACATGTTACACTTTATCTTTAGATTGCGAGTTCCAGCGAGCCCCCACCCCTGCCACAGGGCTTCTCCCCTGGCCTGCGGGACCTGGTGCTGAGGTGTCTGGAACAGTCAGGGGCTGACAGGCCGTCCATACGGGAACTCTTACAACATGCAGTCTTCACCACACCCTGAAGATCACTGGGGAATCTACGGAGTCTACACTTTACCCTGGGAATTACTGGGGAATCTACAGAGATTGATACAATTGTAAAAGTCTCCTGTAGCTAATTGTTATGATGTGAAGAAAACGTTTGTGACATGTCAAACTCTTACAGCACGCAGTCTTCACCATGCCCTGAGACTTAGTGGGGAATCTATGGAGTCTTCACTTTACCCAGAGAATTACGGGAATCTACTGAGATTGATACCATTGTGAAAATCTCCTGTAACTAACTGTTGAGATGCGAAGAAAAGGCAGGTGACACGTTGCACTTTTATCCCAACATGTCATCTTCAACATGCCCTGAGACTTTCTGGGGGAAACTACAGAGTCTTCACTTTGCCATGAGAATTATGGGAATCTACTGAGATTGGTGAAACTGTGGAAATCAAATGGATTGACTTTGATTTTGAGAAATCTGTGGAAAGAGAAGTCCAGGAAGATTAGCCATCTACAGACTAATGTATGAAAGCTAATGGGCTGGATAAAGTATCTATGAGTTAGTCATGAAATGACAAGGAGTAGAGATGACCAGACTTACAACAGATCTGCTCAGTGAGAGAAGTTGATGCTACATCTGACTGTCTCCCAAATCTTATAACCAGTTGCTTGAGTAACTGCTATTTGGGGTTTCTTACTAGCTAGATGTCCAACCTTCATCAACGGAATTTAGATGAAGTTCTAAGGGCGGTCTGTTGCAAGAATCTGATGGGAAGACTAGTTTTAGTTATCCTTGCTGGCTAGTTCAAAGCCTCAGAGAAGTCAAGGGTTTTAAAGAAACCTGACAGAACTGAAAAGCAATACTCAAGCTGGAGTCTAAGACTTACAAATGCAGTGTAAGGCTTGTAAGACTTACGAATGCAAAGTCAGTGAATGCCGTGGCTCAGAGGAGCCAAGTACGAACCAGAAGGTTCTGGGTTCTAGCCCTAACTTGAAAGTTAGACTTTAACAACAAGTTGGAAGTTTGATATGAAAACTATCGCTAGCTGGGAAGGGCTGTCAATGTAGATAGGTTTTACATGCAATGTAAACTATTATTGTTAGTGTGTTTTTATTCTCTACTATGAGAAGTCACTCTCAAGTCTAACATGTGTTGCAGAACATGTTAATAGTATAAGCTACTATGTAAGCTACAGTATGTACAGGTTGAGCCTGTAATTTTAAGTGGAGGTCAGTTATTCTACATGAATACAACAGCCTCGGCCAATCAGCTGGCTCTGCTTCCCAAGCAATCATTTTAATTGGTCACATATAAGAATGTGTCCTATTGGTCAGCTTTTGTAGATGTTGTTCAAATGATTGAGTATTATGAAAGAACATCCCCTTGCCACTACAACTCATAACTTGCCATGAACCATTGGGTTTTGAATGACGAAGAGCCATCACCAAAAACCACAAACACTCATTCATTAAACTACAATAGAGCTATATCAAAGTACTGTATAGCCAGTACTACAAACAGACGGATTTTAGACAGTACCTTTTTATCATACACAACAAGTGTATGAATATTACTCGGATGTTGCCAGTATTGTAATCATTTGGTGTAAGGTAGCTAACCTTTGAACCTAACCTGTCCCACAAATTTTGCCAAATTCTATATATTACAAATGGAAAGCTGGACTTTCTCTTGTGAACTGTGGTAACTAACACCTGTTGTGTAATCTGTAATATGCTGTTCAGAGTTCAGTATATTACAGGTTTGTTATGAGAAGGGTGCTGTAATTGCAGTATTGGTGACTAAGGAAGCAGAGCTTTCTTTTAATAGGAATTCTTGAAAATGAGTGGTGTAAATGGTAAAAAAGGGTTTTCTTAAAGGAGTGTGGAATGTGTTAAGGATTGTGAAGTCTTGTTTCAACCCAGCAGCCATATGTTTGTTCTTAGTGACTTAGATTAGTGTGTTTTGTTTCTGTAGTGAGTCAACTAGTATTGTAGGAAGCTGTTCTGCAGTCTATATAGCTTTATTGAATAGAATTTTGGTAAATGTGAGGTAGACAATGCCATGACAATGGTGTATCCAAACTTTTCTGGTTCATGAAGCTTCTGTTAGTTGTATCTTGAGTTGACTGTTTTGTTCTTCTAACATTTAGTTTGAATGTTAACAGGGTCATAGACTTAAAGATGCAAGAACCTTTACTAAGACAGTATGTTCTAGTAGTAGTAGATGGTGTGCAACTGCAGAGCAGTAAAGTGAGAAGGAACTGTTGAACAGTGAAGCTACAGGAATGGCTTTCACCTGTGGAGATGTCTCACAGTGAAAACACAGAATAAAACCTTATCTACAAGCTTGTGTTGGCATTTTGTTGTTGTATTTGCCTATGATCATCTATCAGACTAGGTGTCTCGTGACCTAAGACATCAAGAAACAGTACAAAATAGAAGCTATGAGTTTTGTTCTCACCTTTTCCTTCACTTAGCTGAGCCAACCTGACTCAAGCCCCAAGTCTCTTACTAACTTTCAACTTCAAAAATGACCAAATATCAAGAAAATAATTTCTAGTGGCATAGAGTCCATTCCAAGACACCATGCGGATGTTTGTTGCCATTGTTTAGAATTGATTATAAAGTTTTGTAATTATATGTCTAGGACATTTGATACTTCAGAAATATTTTTAACACTGTTTCAACTTCATAAATATTTCCCTGGTCCTGTAAAACTTTGGAAATATTCATGGTGTGGAATTGGATACTTCTAATGGTTTCAAAATAATGATAACAGCATTCTACCATTATTTACCATTTTCTACCATTTTTTGTAAATGGTTCGGTGGGCTGGGAAGATAGCAATTCACACATTCTTGCAAAGTATGGTTGGGTGCCATGCAACAATGGCCCACCACAAAGGATCCACCAGTGCCCAGCTGTGAAATCTAAAAATATACAGATGCAACAATAGGGCTTACTTTTATGGGGGCAATAAACTAATTTTACCATTTGGCCAGGTTTACCATTTTTTGTAAATATTTGTAAATGTGAAATAATCACAGAGAGGTTTCACAATTATTCTAAATAAAGATATTTTTGTACAGTTACTTTCAAAATGTTTCTAAAATATTCAAAGAAATTCAAATAAATGAGTATTTTCTTAGTCAATTTTTTGAAAATAATTTAATTATTGTGGCTCAGATATTCTTTTATTCAAAATAATTCAGACTAATTATAAATATCGCCTAAAAACCCTCATGGTGTCTTGGAATGGACTCTAACCTAAAGTCACAACTTGAGAACTAAGATTAAGAAAAAAAAGATTTGATGCAAACAAAATGTAGGTTGACAACAGACATTCATTCTTTATTTCTCTTGTAAAGGTATTTATTCCAGGTAAACCGGGTAATAATACGGTAGAAGTATCAGGATATTCTCAACTTTACTCATACTACTTCATACATAGTCAAATCGGGTGATAATTGGACAGGGACAGCCAAAAGCACTGCTCTGCACATCTGGAAGACAAAGGAAAACATGTCAGAACTTTGACAAGAATCTCAGCCAACTTTTTTGTACATTTAACATGCATGTACTCCTACACAGTCTTTGTACCTCAACCATTTTTAAAAGTAACTTGCATCATGTCTTCTTCTTCGTTGTACGTGCTTAACCTCATTTGGCTGAGGGCTCCCAGCACGGTGCGTAAGACGGGGAAGGACCTTTACTTTTTTGCCTTGCCGCCAGGCAAGGCTTTACGCCAGCTTTCTTCCATGGATGGACGGACCTGTTAACCCAGCCCTTCCAAAGCCCCTTCCAAAGGCCCTTTGTTATTTTGGGTATACAAACAGTTTTAGTAATACAGACAGAGACCAAACTGAAAACCATCATAATATAAGAAGAAACAACTCATGAATGGAAACAAAGAAAAATGATGTGCCATTCCACCCGAGGCAGACTTGCACCCGCCCAACCTTCTGCCAAGAAACGACACATCAAAGCAAACTGGAAATTATAAAGAGGACTAGAGAGTAGAAGGGGAACACCATAGTGAAGGACTGAGCACACACACTGAACATCTAACAGACAATCCACCAATAGCAAAGACAGACTGTAGCACCAAACAAAGACTACTACGACAAGGACTTCTAAAAACGTAGAACCAAAACTCCCGTCCGCACACTTGCCCATCTAACAGATTGGCACCACTCAGCCAAGAAACTTTCAGAACCAAGTCGAACAAACTCCATCTTGAGTTTAAACCTAAGAGCCTCCTTGATTAGAGACACCAGCTCAATGTGAAATACGAAATTATTGTCAAAGAGAGCCTGACACCTGGACCACCAAATCTTAGACCGAGCGACGGCCAAAATGTAGGTGCAGACATCTCTCTTACACTTCTTCAGGGTAGACGACATAACACCATAGAGAGCGACCGCGCGAGAAACACGAAAACTAGAGACCACCCATCGCCTAATGAATCCTTCGACCCAAGTCCAGGTCAGGAGCACCTCGCCACAAGACCAGATGGCATGGGTAACGGTCTCCGTAGCTCTACAGTTTCTCCTCGGACAAAGAGGGGAAGGAGTTCTGTGCCAAATCGAACAAGTCAAGTAGTTGGTTTTGAGAGCCCCATGTGCGACCTTCCAGGAAAGCTCCTTTAGGTTATTCTCAAGGAGAGTGTTATGCACCGTTGAAAAAACAAGCGACCAATCAACACCCCGCTCTAAAAAACAAGCGGAAGGGGTATGAGAACGAGCTAAAATGGCAGCTTTGTACAAAGACTGCACGGTGCATATCTTGTCCCAAGTCTTCGAAGCAGAAGCATTAACAAATTCCAAGGTGAGCTTCCGCATCAAAAAATAGTGAGGTGGAGCCTCAGGAGAGTGGGGGGAACTGTTAGACCACGACGATGGTTCAAAACGACGGGCAAAAAAACCCAGCCAATATTTTGCCAACTGGACCCATGGAAGATCCGGCCGGTCAAGAATATTGGTAAACGGCCGACAATAAAAACAATTGGCCTTCACTCCAAAATCAATGAGATCCCATCCACCTTTGTCCAAAGGTAGCATAACTGTCTGTCTAGAGACCATTTCTGCACGAGAACTCCAGAAAAACTTAAAGACGGCTCTCGTAATGTCCTTGACGACTGACTCGGGAGGAGAAAATACAGGAGCAATATACCACAAAGTAGAGAAAGCAAGGTTATTAACGACGACAACCTTGCCAGCGAAGGATAAAGAGAAGCTGTCCCACTTTCGCAGAACCGCTTCAAACTTAGCTTGCCTCTCCCTCCAGTTGACTAAAGGCATATTAACACTTCCAAAAGTACCTCCCAATAAACGTATGGATACAGATGTCCATTTAAAATTCTTCGGACAATCGAGTCTTTTCCTCCAACTACCTAGCCAGAGACCCATACATTTGTCAAGATTTAAAAGAGACCCGGAACCTCTGTTATACATGTCAATAACAGCAAAGAGCCGGCGGATCGACTCATCGGTTGTAACAATAGCCGAGTTATCGTCCGCATACTGCGAGATCTTAACTTCACGGCCACCAGGCAACCTGAGGCCGTGAATCGCAGCGTCGGCCCTTACTGTAGCGGCAAATGGCTCCAAAGAAATTGCGTACAGCAGGGGTGACATAGGGCACCCCTGCCGAACACCTCTTGAGAGAGAAAAAGAAGATGATAGCGACCCATTGACGGAAACAGCACTGGTAATGTTGTGGTACAATATAGCAACCCATTTGCGAAAAACCGGGCCAAAACCCATCTTCGCAAGAGTCAAGTGAAGAAAATCAATATTCACTCTATCAAAGGCCTTGGCCTGATCCAGAGAAATGATCGCACAGTCAAAGTTATTCATATTAACATATGTAACGATATCTCTCATCAAAAGTAGGTTACATTGTATCGACCGGCCTGGTATACCGCATGTCTGGTCAGGACTGATGACCGAGGCGGCAACCATCTTAAGCCTATTGTTAAGAACCTTTGCAAGAATCTTGTAATCGCAATTTAACAAAGAGATTGGGCGACGGTTCTTCGGGTCCAGAGGGTCCCCTTTTTTTGGAAGGAGAGTAATAACACCAAAACTCTGGCTCTGAGAGAGCTCGCCAGACGAAAAAACTTCCTCAAAAACTGAGAGGAGATCCCCGGCAATGACGTCCCAGAAAGCGACATAAAATTCCTTCGGGAGACCGTCACTGCCAGGGGACTTATTATTCTCCATACTGCGCAATGCAGCCCAAAGCTCATCCAATGAAAGAGGACCTTCTAATGAAGAGACTTCATCAGGATCCAAAGACCCTTCTAAATTGTTACAAAGGTTATTCGCCTCACACTTATCAATAGGCTCAGCACTAAAAAGGTCTTCATAAAATAGCTTAAAAACATCTAAAATCTCCTCGTCATCTTGGACAATACGTCCAGTAGAATCTCTGACCGAAGAAATGCGTCGCTGCCTACTTCGGGAAGAGGCCTGGCTTACAAAATACGAGGTACATTTTTCCCCCTCGACAAATTGCTTGACTCTGGACCGAACAAAAGCACCGCGAGCCTCCTCAGCGGACAACTCGGACAAGGAAGACTTAGTACATTCATACCTACGCAAGATGTCCGCCGAAGAGGCCCCGTCGTTCATCTTGTTGGTGAGATCGACAAGTTCATTATTCAAGGTAAACATGGACTCCCGTCTCTCCCTAGCCAGTTCACAAGAAATTCTGATCAGGAGAGAGCGAGTTCTAGCCTTTACATCATCCCACCAGGCTCGCAAAGAAGGAAAACCTGGTTTCAAAGTCTTCCAATTGTTAAAAGCGAGTTTAAAATCATTTAAAACTTTGTCTCTTTTTAAAATCGATACATTACATTTCCACAAGCCAGGCTTCTTCTTCACATCCGGTAAAATTGACAAGGACACACAGTCATGGTCTGTAAAATATGCGCGAACCAATAAACTAGGCAGC
>NC_049993.1:8648212-8649326 GCF_000003815.2 Branchiostoma floridae | reverse complement strand
TAGTTAAACAATGGTACATTCCAGGCGAGTATTAAAACGCTCTTCTAGACGCATGTCACTGTATGTGGTCCAGCGTAATAAATCTACGCTTTAACTCACCATGTTTATATAAAGATATATCACAAATTGCATCAGAAGGAACTTAGTTTGTAATAAAATATAATGCATATTCATTGTGGGTCAAAAAGTTTTACAAAACCTGTTTAATGTGCCAATAATTCATCTGACATAAATTATGATAATGAGGGGGGAGGGGGGCGACATGTGGAACTCGGGATTTTTAAGCGTAGAATCTAGTCTAACTTACCAAAATAACATAAAATACGCGGCAAGGCACAGCTTTTTTAAAAAGATTTCTTGTTTTATAAGTGTGGCGTGTTCTTTTATGTGTGTGGCATAAGCCCAGGCCCCAAAGCACTGCCGATTATGCCACGCGATCTCACTTATGTAACAAGAAGCTCCATCAACAAGAAGTAACAAGATCCATCGATCTACAGGCCTAACACAATGATTCCAAGACAAGCTACCATGGTATCCATCCCAGTAGAATGATCAGTGGCTGACCTATTACTCTAGCGTCTTGACCACCTGTTTGTGGAACTGACCTGTTACTCTAGCGCCTTGACCACTTGTTCGTGGAACTCCACTGCCACCTGTGCCTCCGTACGTTCTGCGTCTGTCGTCGCCGCTGCCAGCTGCTGCTGTGCCTTCTCCAGACCTGAACGGGCCAACTAGAACCAGACAGGTAACCAAAGGCTAACAGTGGTAGTAGTAGTAGAGACATATGGTACACAGTACCTAGTGTCCAGGAGATGTCTAGTAATAGGCTTAACTGTTACTTTTTGGCCAGCTAACTACTCTGGTGTGTTATCTGTCTACGTGGTCAATTTTACTGTTTTCTAGTGACATGTTGAGCCTATCACAGGCTACAAAAAGATCATTACAACAAATACGAATGGACAAAAATCGACTCATCTAAATGATCTATAGAGACGATTAAGGGAGACTTCCAGCTCCTGAACCTACACAGTGTTATGCCAAAAAGTAGTTATTCAAGCAATTGGATATGAAACAGACCCTTTCCAAAACCATATCCAGTTGCTTGAGTAACTAC
>NC_049993.1:8627600-8648112 GCF_000003815.2 Branchiostoma floridae | reverse complement strand
GAGCCTCAGGAGAGTGGGGGGAACTGTTAGACCACGACGATGGTTCAAAACGACGGGCAAAAAAACCCAGCCAATATTTTGCCAACTGGACCCATGGAAGATCCGGCCGGTCAAGAATATTGGTAAACGGCCGACAATAAAAACAATTGGCCTTCACTCCAAAATCAATGAGATCCCATCCACCTTTGTCCAAAGGTAGCATAACTGTCTGTCTAGAGACCATTTCTGCACGAGAACTCCAGAAAAACTTAAAGACGGCTCTCGTAATGTCCTTGACGACTGACTCGGGAGGAGAAAATACAGGAGCAATATACCACAAAGTAGAGAAAGCAAGGTTATTAACGACGACAACCTTGCCAGCGAAGGATAAAGAGAAGCTGTCCCACTTTCGCAGAACCGCTTCAAACTTAGCTTGCCTCTCCCTCCAGTTGACTAAAGGCATATTAACACTTCCAAAAGTACCTCCCAATAAACGTATGGATACAGATGTCCATTTAAAATTCTTCGGACAATCGAGTCTTTTCCTCCAACTACCTAGCCAGAGACCCATACATTTGTCAAGATTTAAAAGAGACCCGGAACCTCTGTTATACATGTCAATAACAGCAAAGAGCCGGCGGATCGACTCATCGGTTGTAACAATAGCCGAGTTATCGTCCGCATACTGCGAGATCTTAACTTCACGGCCACCAGGCAACCTGAGGCCGTGAATCGCAGCGTCGGCCCTTACTGTAGCGGCAAATGGCTCCAAAGAAATTGCGTACAGCAGGGGTGACATAGGGCACCCCTGCCGAACACCTCTTGAGAGAGAAAAAGAAGATGATAGCGACCCATTGACGGAAACAGCACTGGTAATGTTGTGGTACAATATAGCAACCCATTTGCGAAAAACCGGGCCAAAACCCATCTTCGCAAGAGTCAAGTGAAGAAAATCAATATTCACTCTATCAAAGGCCTTGGCCTGATCCAGAGAAATGATCGCACAGTCAAAGTTATTCATATTAACATATGTAACGATATCTCTCATCAAAAGTAGGTTACATTGTATCGACCGGCCTGGTATACCGCATGTCTGGTCAGGACTGATGACCGAGGCGGCAACCATCTTAAGCCTATTGTTAAGAACCTTTGCAAGAATCTTGTAATCGCAATTTAACAAAGAGATTGGGCGACGGTTCTTCGGGTCCAGAGGGTCCCCTTTTTTTGGAAGGAGAGTAATAACACCAAAACTCTGGCTCTGAGAGAGCTCGCCAGACGAAAAAACTTCCTCAAAAACTGAGAGGAGATCCCCGGCAATGACGTCCCAGAAAGCGACATAAAATTCCTTCGGGAGACCGTCACTGCCAGGGGACTTATTATTCTCCATACTGCGCAATGCAGCCCAAAGCTCATCCAATGAAAGAGGACCTTCTAATGAAGAGACTTCATCAGGATCCAAAGACCCTTCTAAATTGTTACAAAGGTTATTCGCCTCACACTTATCAATAGGCTCAGCACTAAAAAGGTCTTCATAAAATAGCTTAAAAACATCTAAAATCTCCTCGTCATCTTGGACAATACGTCCAGTAGAATCTCTGACCGAAGAAATGCGTCGCTGCCTACTTCGGGAAGAGGCCTGGCTTACAAAATACGAGGTACATTTTTCCCCCTCGACAAATTGCTTGACTCTGGACCGAACAAAAGCACCGCGAGCCTCCTCAGCGGACAACTCGGACAAGGAAGACTTAGTACATTCATACCTACGCAAGATGTCCGCCGAAGAGGCCCCGTCGTTCATCTTGTTGGTGAGATCGACAAGTTCATTATTCAAGGTAAACATGGACTCCCGTCTCTCCCTAGCCAGTTCACAAGAAATTCTGATCAGGAGAGAGCGAGTTCTAGCCTTTACATCATCCCACCAGGCTCGCAAAGAAGGAAAACCTGGTTTCAAAGTCTTCCAATTGTTAAAAGCGAGTTTAAAATCATTTAAAACTTTGTCTCTTTTTAAAATCGATACATTACATTTCCACAAGCCAGGCTTCTTCTTCACATCCGGTAAAATTGACAAGGACACACAGTCATGGTCTGTAAAATATGCGGGTAAAAAACAGTAGTTTGAAACGACGAGGCATTTAGACGAATAAAATCGGTCCAGCCGACAGGCAATACCTTTGGTCGGCTGTCTCCAAGTGAAGACCTTTTTAGAAGGATTCTCATGTCTCCAAGAGTCATGCACATTAAAATCGGCGCAAATGTCTTTTAAAATGGTGGAACCGCCACTACCATGAGCCGGGTTCCCGCCCCTCTTATCAATATCAACATCTTCAACGCAGTTAAAATCACCGCACAAAATAAGGGGCTCAGCCCCCGACAGAAACTTATACAAATTTTTAAAAAATCCAGTACGCTCCGCAGAAATGTTAGGAGCATACATGTTACAAACTTTGAAATTACGCACACCATCGGACAAGACGACACAGACAACACGCCCACTATCGTCACAAGACTTTTTAACAACATCAAAATTGAAAGATGGAGAGAGTAAAATACCCACACCTCTAGATTGGGAGGAGCCCAATGCCCAAAACGCTTGGCCTCCCCATTCCTTCTCCCAGAGCACCGCTTCAGATGTTGACGAAACATGGCACTCTTGGAGGCAAACAACGTCAAATTTATGTTGACGGCAAAAGCCGAAAACCTGCCTCCTCTTCTGCGGACTACGGAGCCCACAGACATTGAGTGTAGCAATAAGAACCATGAGGCTACATAGAGAAGGAATGTCAAACAACATCGGAATGTGAGGAATTAGTGGTACAGATCATCAATTCCTTCCACACCAATTCGGTTAACAAATTGGGGGTGGACATTGTAGAGGTGCTTGAGACATAACATCGTGGTTTTAAAAAACCTCGAACAATTACCAACCTTACAAGGCACAACGTCCCCGGAGATGCCATGCGCCTTTGCAAGGTGGGATTTCAAAGACCTAAAACTATGCAAGAGTTCGTCACAACCATGAGAAATAAACTGGTTGCACACAAAGACAGCCTTATTCTTGTACAAGTCAGAGGAGATGACAATGGCTCTCGCCTTTGCTACCAAATCGGGACTTGGAGCCTGAGAGGCATCCGAAGTATCCTCATCAATGATGAGGCTTCTGGAGCCAACAGTAGAGTCAGACTCGTTACCGTCCACAGAACGAAGACTCTCCGAGGGAAACTCCTCGATAACAAGACTGGAGTCGGAATCCGGCTCCTTACGAATCTTTTTTCCTTTCGACAAAGCCTTTGCAGAGGCAGATCCCTCACTGGAATCGCCCCTACACCTTTTCCTGGAATCTTTGTCAGCAATATCAGAGTTGCCATCATGGCAGCTCTGACAAAGAAAGAGGCGATTATCGCTTTGACAAACTGGGCCCTCACAGAAAGCAAGGAGAGCAGATTCTGGAGTTATGTCTGCCTTGCACTGATGACAAGACACCACCTCCAGAGTGATTGTGTAATCCAACTCACAACCCTGACACATGTACCGACGAGTAACAGGTCGGATTGGACTGGCCGCCTTACGCCTCCTTCTCTGGGACCGGGCGCGAGGGGCCGGTACCGGAGCAGCAGATGTTGAGGGTACCTGCTCGCTAGAAGAGGAAGAAAGGCCAGGCTTGGCCAGAGAAGGAGCGGCCTCCGACAGCACGTCCTCAGACGGCTCAACCACCGCGACCGGAGAAAACTTGGTCAGAGAAGGAGCGGCCCCCGACAGCAAGTCCTCAGACGGCTCAACCACCGCGACCGGAGAAAACTTGGTCAGCGAAGGAGCGGCCTCCGACAGCACGTCCTCAGACCGAAGAAGTACCCGGGTCCACACTGCCAGGGTGACCTGGAGGCGAAACAGGATCAGATACACCAGACTCTGCGTCAGAAACATGGGCCAGTTCCGACCGATCAGGCTTATTTGCAGCCTGAGGAACCCCTCCATCATGGTGTTCACGGACCTGACTCACACCTGCCGGGAGCTCTTGGCTCTTAGCCCAACTGGCTCCCATCTTAATCCTGTTTGCGAAGGACAGGGGACAACGGCGAGCCGTATGTCCCTCTGCCCTGCAACTGAGGCACACAACATCGTTGGTACAATCCATGGCCAAATGCCCAATGGACTGGCATTTGTTGCAAAATGTTACTGCACAATTTGCCGACTCATGCCCTTCCTGGTTGCATCTCAAGCAGGTACGGGGCTGCCCCACATACCTAAAGAAAACCATCCTCCCGTCATACATTTTCCATGCTGATGGGATATTGCATCCCGGCTTTAAAACTACTTTGTATTGCCGGTTCCCATTTTTGATGGTCGGTCTGTCCCGGTATGTTACCATACGGGACGTGATGACGGCACAGTATTGATTTAACCAGTTCCTGACATAGTTGTCATCGAGCTCATACGGAATTCTTGTGGCCGTGACAATTATCTCCGCCGCCGCGTAAGATGACACATCCACGGCGTCTAAACCAGACAGTTTCCCCGCATACAATGTACGCTCGTGTACCGAGGAAAATGACACGTCGAATGAGCTTGGTCCCAGAGACTGAACAGCCTGAATGCTGCTCATGGGAGCCGAAACCTCGCTCAGCAAAGTAAACACTTGTTCATACGTTAACCGATCACGGTACACGGCAACTTTTATTGAAAGAGGACGCTTCATAATGCAGCTTTAACTAGAACCAAATAAAACTAAAAAGGAACCAAAATATGAGCAGACAGAGCTGCCAGAGACCCTGAAAAACACTACCTGTAAATCAGACAGCCTCCACGGGCAGCAAGGGTTGAAAACGTAACGTAACTGAAGGCGTGTAACCAAACTGACACGCTTAAAGAACAACCAAGTACGAACCAATAAACTAGGCAGCCTCTCCGGGCGCTACTGGTTCTCAAACTAAATTGCTAAATTTGCCAAGGAGCAAGCCCAAGTGGAAATTTCCACTCAGACAAAATGGACACCACTGTCTGTCTCAACCCTTGAAATGCAAAACAGAGCAGCGTCCTACAATGGATGACCTCTGCCCCCTCTCAGCCCAGTCTATATAATGGGCGGGGGACAGCAGAAACTACAATGCTGCAACTAGATTTTGCAGATGCGAAACAGGGCGAACGCCCCACAATGGATGAACCACCTCTGCCCCTCTCAGCCCAGTCAACGCAATGGGCGGGGGGCAGAAGTAAACCACAATGCTGCAACTAGATTCTGCAGTTTTAGATCAACTCATTAAAGCCCAGAGTTCAACCGACTTGCAAACCATTAGATCAACTCAATAAGCCCAGAGTTCAACCGACTTTCAAACCAATAGATCAACTCATCAAAGCCCAGAGTTCGACCGACTTTCGAACCACATACGGGCAAAAACACATTGTCACAATGAAGTGATCAACGTGCCGAGTTTCATGGCTTAGTTAGACAATGGTATATTCCAGGCGAGTATTAAAACGCTCTTCTAGACGCATGTCACTGTATGTGGTCCAGCGTAATAAATCTACGCTTTAACTCACCATGTTTATATAAAGATATATCACAAATTGCATCAGAAGGAACTTAGTTTGTAATAAAATATAATGCATATTCATTGTGGGTCAAAAAGTTTTACAAAACCTGTTTAATGTGCCAATAATTCATCTGACATAAATTATGATAATGAGGGGGGAGGGGGGCGACATGTGGAACTCGGGATTTTTAAGCGTAGAATCTAGTCTAACTTACCAAAATAACATAAAATACGCGGCAAGGCACAGCTTTTTTAAAAAGATTTCTTGTTTTATAAGTGTGGCGTGTTCTTTTATGTGTGTGGCATAAGCCCAGGCCCCAAAGCACTGCCGATTATGCCACGCGATCTCACTTATGTAACAAGAAGCTCCATCAACAAGAAGTAACAAGATCCATCGATCTACAGGCCTAACACAATGATTCCAAGACAAGCTACCATGGTATCCATCCCAGTAGAATGATCAGTGGCTGACCTATTACTCTAGCGTCTTGACCACCTGTTTGTGGAACTGACCTGTTACTCTAGCGCCTTGACCACTTGTTCGTGGAACTCCACTGCCACCTGTGCCTCCGTACGTTCTGCGTCTGTCGTCGCCGCTGCCAGCTGCTGCTGTGCCTTCTCCAGACCTGAACGGGCCAACTAGAACCAGACAGGTAACCAAAGGCTAACAGTGGTAGTAGTAGTAGAGACATATGGTACACAGTACCTAGTGTCCAGGAGATGTCTAGTAATAGGCTTAACTGTTACTTTTTGGCCAGCTAACTACTCTGGTGTGTTATCTGTCTACGTGGTCAATTTTACTGTTTTCTAGTGACATGTTGAGCCTATCACAGGCTACAAAAAGATCATTACAACAAATACGAATGGACAAAAATCGACTCATCTAAATGATCTATAGAGACGATTAAGGGAGACTTCCAGCTCCTGAACCTACACAGTGTTATGCCAAAAAGTAGTTATTCAAGCAATTGGATATGAAACAGACCCTTTCCAAAACCATATCCAGTTGCTTGAGTAACTACTTTTTGGCATGTCTTACTACCTGGATGTCTAACCTTCATTGACCTTCACAGCATTCAACTGCAACACACATGCATCTAGCTGTCTGTCAATGTCATCAAGCCACCACATCTATGTGTATGTCTGAATAGATGTGTATGCATTTATGTATTAACACAGATACCTTATGCAGGGCTTACGATACATGCATCTGTGTGCCTACTACAGACCTGGGGGTCAACGTCCTCCAGCCGACAGGCCTCCTCAGCCAGGATCTGTACCGAGGAGTCCTCATTCACTGTGACAGAACCACTGCTCACTGGGGAGGGGGAGGGGGAGGGAGAGTACATGTCAGTACACAGTACATTACTAGTAAACTACAGGGGCTGCTTGTACAACTTCTGAGGATAGGGACAACAAGGATCTGTCCCGAGGAGTTCTTGTTCACTGTGACCGAACCACTGCTCACTGTGGGAGGGGGATGCACATGTCAGCACACAGTACGAGTCCTTTCAGAGATCAGAACACATGTGTAGTGACCAGAATTGTAGGTGATATGTCGAAGGTAAAAGAGTCCTTGTCTCGGCCATTGTTTCGATTTGCATAACAATGTCCAGACAAATTTTGTTTTCTTTTTATGGGCCTTACCCTTTGACATATTACACATGCATTCTGATCTCTGTGAAATGGCATATTACTTGTAAATTACAGGGGATGCTTAAATAATTCTGAGCGTGGGGACAAGGCTAGAGCTATACAGTTCACTCCTACGGTAGTTCACCTCTTTGTATTCATTTTGATGATATTTCAGAGCTAACTGCCTGACACTTAAACTAAATTGAATTTTCTGATTCAATCATTTCTGATTCATTTCTGAAAATACAAAGTTTCTGTGCTAAGAATACTAAATAGACAACAAGCTTTGTTCACAAGACTTCCTAACGCTGTTACATTTTTCAATATTTTTTGTTTCATTTTACTTTCCCCTAGTAATAACTATTAATGTATTATTATACCTTCTTCGTGTAGGCATAGGAATAACCAAGGACGTTATCCTTGGAATAACTTGCACCTCTTCTAGTAGCAAATTTTTCCTTTTAATTTATTATTGTACAATTTCTTTTCTATGCAATGTCCAGTGTCTCACCAACAAAATGATTAATGGCCTCATCCTCGAAGACGGTGAGTTTTCCCGGCTTGAGCACGGCCAGCGTGGGAACGTGGCTGGGGAGGATACCGATGTTACCGGAGAACGTCGGGACGTCAATCTGGCGCACGTTGGTCGCGGCATTGTAGAAAGCCTGATGATACAATTTACAAAGAAATTTGTAATTTTCATGGTAATCAATCAATATTATGTCACTGATGTTTTGACATGTCAAATTCTGTAAATCCTATATTTAAGTCATTACAAGGGTCTGCCTAGGCAGCTTTGGGCTGGTAGCTGCAGATCCTACAAAAATACGGACGAACATACAGAGAATTCATAACAAGAAACAATACATTATGCAATAACCTAAAAACCAGTTATCTGGTTTCAAATAGTGTGCAACGTTTTGATGTTTATACAGGCAAGATGGGATTTCCATCACCTGTCCTAATTTATAACAAGAAACAATACATTATGCAATAACATATTATATAAAAAACCAGTTATCTGGTTTCAAATAGTGTGCAACGTTTTGATGTTTATACAGGCAAGATGGGATTTCCATCACCTGTCCTAATTTACAACCAATAAATTATATAAGTATCTGGAAACATGAGGCACAAAAAATTATGTTGTACAGCTAGTACAGTTCCCATACTACATAATCATTATACATACACCTTTTTGGTTGTAATTGTCAAAGTTACTTCATTAAAACCTACTCTAGGAACCCTCTGGAGTTCGTTTTGACGAAATAGATCATCTAGAAATAGCTGTCTGTTCTACAAATGTGTTTGAGATGACCTGATGACCACCAAACCGGCACCCACCCTCCCCCTTCCAACAGAATTACCGGTCAAGGTGACTTCGTTCTCCCTGAAAGATACGGGTTTAACAGCACGTACCGCCGCCGGAGACCCAAAGGTAAACGACATCCCAACCGGAGCCGCCGCGTCAGCGTAACTCCTAGTGGCCTGGACGGCCAGAGTGCGGCCCACGGCCTGGAGAAGTCTCGGAACTCTGCTGACCAGGGAAGCCATGCTGATGTGACCCGAAGATGGCGGATTGGTGGTGACTACCCACAATGCAACGCGAAAATAAGCAGTAGTGCTTTTCTTGTTTATATCGCTAGAGTGCGCTGTTGCATTGGCCCATACAAAAGTACATGTACTGTAACACTAGCCTGGTATCCAGCCGTAATATAGCTCCCGAGTCTCTTATCTCCTCTTTTCTCCACTTCGTAATTGCGAAGAGGAGAAAAGAGACTCGGGAGCTATATCACGGCTGGATACCAGGCTACTGTAACACAATCAGTCTGCTTTGCTAATGCATTTTCTAAACGAAACAAAGTGTTATGTATGTTATCGTAGATGTGGGCGTAAGAACGAGAGCATAACAAAACGCTACCGTTTACTGCAAACTGTAATATTTGAATTCACGTATTTTGCGTTCCAGTATAAATGTCTACGTCCCCACAAAAATTATGAAGTTTATAAATTAATCAATAACACCAATGTTTGACGTAAACCAGATCGCCACAGATAATAATGTGTTCTCGCCTATTTTCAAGGCGTGTCACTTGCTATTATTGTCTGTGCGACCCATTGTCTCGGCTGCTATTTTTGCAGAGAAGACAGTCATCTCTGACCTTTCCTTACACCTTGTTTCATGGATGGCTGAACGGGAATCTACGTAGACAATATCTGCCCAGATAGCTGAGAAATCTTGGGCGTCACACCTGTCAGATTCAGTTGAGGGGGGCTGCATGCACCTTTTCAATAAGAAAAGCTACTTTGACCTCCAGATATTAGAAGGGAAGGTCGTCTTAATGACTCTTACATTTTTCCGTAATTCGTAGCGAAGGGGCCAGATTTTGATAACCACCCTCATTGGATTTAGCGTAATACGTAGGATCACGGACGTCCTTCTTCTGAATTGTCTGGCCTGGCCCCTGTGCAGATCGGTACAGGAGATTTGGTTCGACAAGAGGCTCAAGTTTAGTAGATAGACAATAACTTGGCATGATTTCTCACCATTGCAGCCAAGTTGAGGCTCACTGGTTCATAGAAGGAGATATATTTAGATCGACCGTGATTATTTGTGGGCAATCACCAATATGTCATGTGCAAAGACTGGATTAGTTTCGTCAGTCACACAGGTCGAGTTTCTTAACGTGCGTCATGTCTTGCGCAAACCTTCGTCTCAAGTTAGTAAAAGCTGTATATTCTAATGTAACCACGGTGAGATATACCACCACCGTGGATGAACGTGAGAAAAGTTCCAACTCTGTAAAGAGGAGAAATAAAATGATGGCACATGCACCGTCCCACAAAATGAATGAATGCCCCGGCGTGCCCACTCTAATAGGTTGCCTAAAATTTATACGTCATCTAATAGTTTATCAAAACTTATTAGACTCCCACGAGATTAAAGAACATCGGCCCTCTTTTGCATCACTATACTAGCAACCGGAGGTCCATCAGAAATGACACGAACTACAGTTTCCTGATAGCCTTGTTATTATACTAACAGACGTCGTATGTGGGATAAAACGTAGGTTAGCTCCTCCCTAGGTGTATTGTGCATGTGGGACGTTGATTTTCGACAAAATTGATTTTAATGGATCCGACACAGAAATCGCCCTCGCATTTCCTTTGATAATTTTTGTCAGAAATGATACCAGTCACTTTTAATTTTTTTCACAGTCTGGAAACTTTGACTTAAACCTTTACACGTATATAATAAATAAATAAACTGATTAAGGTCTTACAGTCCATGTGGAAACGATTTTGGCTTGCTGTTATTTTCTTTTTTTTTAAGTTGAACGCTGCTCTGACAGTTCTAACCACAATGAGACCTAAAACTAAAAGGCGAATCCTTTAACATTACCTTCTCCGTGGACTCATTCAATTGCAGAAAATGACGCAAGCTTATATAATTTCCGCGGGGTAAATACAATTGGCGCACATTATGTACTCTTTGATACAAACACACACAGAATGTAATTTTGCAGGAAATTCCCACCCGTTAGAGTGGGCTCGCCCGTCCCTCAGATCTCGGTCGGATGACAGTGATCACTTCAGGAGTGTATCCGGCTTTATTATCGTTGCCATGGCGACGAATTTGAGCAAAATTACTGACCGTTTATTCGATTCCGATGCTATGGCGGGAAACTCAATTTGCTGCTGTTTGCTTAATTCGTTTCCTGTAGTAGTATCATTCATGACTATTAGTATCATACCCACATTTTTATTGGATTACGTAGTAACAGGCACTATCACACAAACAGCATTGTTTGGTTAATTCGCTTCCTGTAGTTGTATCATTCACGATTATCAGTATCATACGCACAGTTGTTATTGCATTACGTAGTACATGTTGTAACAGGTAAAACCTCAAGTAAGTAATGATTCGACTTAAAAGAAGGGATCCAGTTTCCTGCATGCATGAGGCGTGAAGAAATCCAACACGGGGGAATTCGAAAGTCGTGACTGCTTTTCTAACGCCAAACTTCCGAACGTCGTGACTATTGGCTTTAGAAGGCCGTGTCATGCTGGAACTTTTTTTTTTTTAATTTCTAAGCTGGTTAATCAACCAGATCAGTGAAACTCAACCCATTCTGTGCTGCTGTTGCAGATTTACATCCCGAATCGGTTTGCCAGATTTAAGTGAGAAATGCCCCAAGCCTATAAAGGTACTGAACCCATATACAGGCATCATATGTGCAACACTGTGTGTACGGGCTATTATAAAGCAGGACTAGTACATATCAAACACTTCCCTCCCTCGGCTTTCTCCTTCCCTATAGCCTCTACCAGACTCCATAGGTCACTGGAAACTTAGTAGAAATTTGCCCTATTTACAGATTACATGCCAGAAGAGTTGGCTGAAGCTAACAAAAAAACTGCGCAGAGTTGAAAAACATCGTCCGGTGGGGCTTGCAATGGCGGCAAGCTCGACGCTTCGTCTTGTGCCAAGTTGCCAAGTTTACCCTTCAAAATCCCGTCAGCGTTAAGCCGAAAATCCCCGCTAAGTCATCGCAAAGCCAGGGCGGACAGGGCCGAGGAATTTATCGACGTGAGCGGCGGCTCCAATCGACAGGCGGGATCGAGCGGAGGTTGGGAAATCGTCTCAGGGTAACAAAACGTCGTCTGCAGATGACGTCAGAGCGATCCTCTGACGTCACGCTGTCAGCTGCGGAGTGCTACAGTGTCTGTGCGGCACTTGCACGAGCACGGAGCGGCACTTTGAATTTCTTCCATAGTGCTATTCAAGATAGCTTCCCACTAGTATCATTCATGTAGTCTGCTCTATATTGAATATTGTGTTTTCTCTCAATATTGTATATCCCAGAACCTACATGTCATGTATGAATTCAAAGCTAGTAGACTCAATGTACTACTAATATCACTTTGCCCTACAGTACCTGCGACAATTGTTGTGCAATAAACTTTGAATTTCCTGTATTACGTTCAACGGTTGGTGAGGAATTGTGTCTCCAAGCAGATGTTGGGAGGAAAGGTCGAAACATTTTCTGATAGTTTGGCTTCTCCCATAGTGCCTCACCCTAACCGTCACGGATGCAATGCAGTTAGGAAATTCACCCATCTTGTACAGCTGGTAATGTGCCATCTTTATCTGATAATTCCACCGAGTACCATGTGATACCCGTGAGCACATCAATAAGCTGCGATATAGAGGCCTTTTCAAGATTGTCTTAAATATCTTAAGTGTATATACCTCAGGATTACTGATGCCGCATTGTGTTTTCTATTTACTTGAGTACTGGATTCTGAAGACAGTTGTTTGGTAACCCGTGCATTAAAAATGTTTAGATAGTACCCCACGGGGAAGCAATTTCGTGGAAGCTTGTCCCATGATAACGATGTAGTTCTAGGAAAGAAGATGTCAGCGTGGGACTTCCTCTTAAGAGGTGGTTTACGGAGGAAAAAGGATGCTTTGCTTCCATGGAAGGGACAAAACGTGTTCTTGCAGAGAAAGTCGTTCGCTGTGGAGGAACAGTGTAGTTATACTGAGCATTTACCATGGAAGTTGCGATACTAGTATAAACCACTTGTATCGGTATTATGGCATCCGGTGGAATTATGAGACTTGGTGGTAGCTGCTAAAGTGATAATGCACGGCAAACTTCAACTGTTGAGCGTAGTAACGTAGTAAGTTGTTTTACGGCTTAACTGCACAGAGATATACGGACTTTACACTTAGTAACCCCCCCCCCAACCCCCTCACCAGGACAAAGTCACAACATCGTTTGTACCAGCAAACATACCCCCAGTTGGGAGGGTGGTTGCTATTTACAGCGGCCCACTCTTCGTATATATAGACCATTGTTAGATTGGCAAAAGGTTAACCTTGTGATTGTTCTAATATAAAGGTAACATGGTGATGCAATGAAATATATACAGTCAGGTATGTGCTGGTGACTACCTCTCTAAATGAAGGACCATCTGTCCATTGAGGTCAGTTCTTGGTGCGTGGTCCCGGATTCAATTATTTTCTCAACTGACCCAAGAAATAAGAATACTGTCTTCAGTGACCACTTGTCTAATGTGATGAGTTTCTTCAAGTCCCTAGCGATGTCACTCTAGACATTGTACGCGAATGTTGTGTATCATGATATAACTTTATTGCACAACAACTGTACAAGGTACAAAGTATGGCATCTACATAACTACAATTCTATAGCTTAACATAAAGCTTATCTAACGAATACAGGAATGTGTAGTATGCATATGGGACTTAGTAAGGTTTTAGAAAGTACAAGTTTCGTGAGAACCCAGACCATTGTGATAAGTTACCGGAGAGTCAACATTCAGGTAACCCATTCCAAAGGAGGGGGCGTGTGTATGTTTGAGATATTGTTCATCAGTTGGGAACAGTCCAAAGTACTAAGTACTCCATACAGCCTTCTGTGGCGTGGTTGCACGGACAATACCTGTAAGGCGAGAGAACGGGTGTGTCTCCAGGTGCGTTACCGGCCTTTCACCGTCTTCCTAGCGACCACAACAAACAATGGCGCGGTGAGGTGGGCGGGTAGAACTAAAAATACAGGGTCAACACCGCCCGGCTGGGTCGAGTGACAAGCCGAGAGGGCACTTTTTTGTTTGAGCTCGAACGCTGGTTCCGCCTGCTGGCTTCGGACGTCAACACGGTGACGTCACGAGACATGGCATCAGTCAGTGTAAAACCTGAGGGGAAGGTGGTGTAGGGGGTCTAGGGTCACAAGCTCACTCCAATCTCACAATCATTCAAAAGATATACACGGCACGGCTACATGCACACTGCATATAGTCAAACCTGAACAAGAAGACAACTCAGGGGACCAGTAGAATCTAATCTATGTGGACAGGTGATCATTATAGAAAAGATTCTTTAACGCTGGTGTCAATGGGAAGTTTATCTGAAGGACCTCGAAAAAGTGGTCACATTGGTCTGGTGGTCCTTCTTCAAAGTGGTTAGTGATACAGGTTTGACTGTAATCAGGTGCATCCCTCTATTGTTTGTTTTTTAAAGACGCATTGCGTTTAGAAGCTTGTTATCTCTTTCTCAAAATTCCTTTGACAATGACAAAGCATAAAGAATGACTTGTACTGAACAACGGACCAAAGGCTATATGGACTACAGTGGCACGATTACTGGTAATAATGTGCTACAGCTATGAACACGGGAACCATTGTATCTGACCAGAAAGATCCAGAAACGCTGAATATATGATTTACGAACACGATCTCCGGGCGGCTCATGAACAAGCAAGGAAGTTGAAAAAGAATTCTTTTTCAACCTCCTTGGAACAAGTATTCATCGCTTGAGTCATTCTGTTTGAGGTCTGAGCTTACAACTTGTTCTATAGCTTTCCAACTACCTTTTACAATGGAGCACTTCTCCGAGAAAGGACGACGGATGTTTAAAGTGGAAATCAATAACCTAAAGCACAGAAAGGTGTGATTTGTGTGGTACTGGTTGCGCACATGTGCGCGGTTCGGTGTGATGTGTGTGTTAGTGAGTCGGAATGACGTCAGTATCGGGAGTTTGCTTTGTTTTCCGTGCGTCCAGAACCCACAGGGCGCCTCAGTCATGTGTGTGTGTGTATGCTGTTAGAACACAGCGCACCCTCTGAGAACAAAGCTTGAGAATTACGCATTAGGGCTTGAATGACCTTAGATCTCGTGCCAAGAGTAAACTTAATGCGTCAACTCTTCCCCAAGCTTTCCGTTTCGACAACTATACATCTTTGATAACATTTGGACAAACAAATACATCGTCGAAAATCTAAACCCATGGTGTTTGTTGACGTGATTCCTAATTGTCCCCTCACGCATCGATTAGAACACAACATGAACATGCGTAAGCAGGATAGGGAAAGGAAAAACATGTTTATTTGCTTAAGTTCATGGTGAACGCGAGCGGAATTTCTCCTCTTCCGTTCTTCTTTGTACCTGTTGTAGTACATGTACAGTGCAGTGCAGAGCACTATGTGTTAGCTGAAAAAAGAACATTGTCACTGTGAGTCGCAATCGGCCATACGGTAAGAAGAACTACTTGTTGCCAGCATAGTCAAACAAACACTGAAAAGGAAGTATGGTTTCACTGTTGATGAAAGTTTATGTCCTCTGAAGATCACAAAGTCAGAAGGCCACTCGAGGTTATTCAAGACCGGTGCGGCTTACCATTGTGACGTTTTAATATGGCGCATGTGCGTCAGTCCTAAAATGTCAGTCGAGTTAAGTTTGATTTGTCTTCGTTACCACTGCCAAATGTCTACAGGCAACGTCCACACTGTCGTAGTTATTTTCATGAATGCATTTCAGCCTGAGTGTCATCCTGGATAGTTTGCGGGGTCCCATACTTTGATCTACTCTCCAAGCAAGGGTTAGGCTCCGCTGTTTTTCGACGATTTTTAGTCGTTTTTATTTGGCTATCTATTTTGTATCTTGCTTGCTGTTAGGCTGGGCATAGCATCCAAGATACAATGCAAAAAAGAAAGCCCGATAAAAACGACTAAAAAACGTCAAAAACAGCCGGAGCCTAACCTCTGCTTGAAGAGTAATGGGCACCCTGGTAAACTCACAAGGGTTGCACTCAGGCTATTTCTTCTTACGTAATGTCATACGCAGAGCCGGCTGGTAGGTGTACGGATTATTTGTTTGTTTTGCCTCAGGCGTGCGTTGGAACCCACCCAAAAAGTATTCTAACGACCACGGTGTGTCAAAAGACGACAAGATGTTGACGTGAACTTCTGGTACTAGACTAGAGGAGAGGCGAATAGTTGATGGGTTCTACGTGTCACACTGACGTCACTGTACTCTGTCATACTGACGCCATTATACGTGACGTCATCAACACTGTCACAGTCTGCCTGGATACTTCTCAGGCTATAAACTTGGGGACCAAAACCTACACGGACTACTCTCTCTTCTAAGAGCTATCTATCAATTAAAATACATGATTATAGCTTGTCCAGAATAGGAGATCTCTAAACCGAAATTTCCGCTGCAGTACCATAACAAACGACTAGAAGGGAGAATTATTTACAGCGTTTCGTTGTTTGATGATGACCTACACACAAACCAAATATCAAAACAATCTATCCAGGTATTCTCCAGTTATCTTGCTGACAGACATCGCCAGGACAAACAAACGACAGTCACTGCAAAACATCCGTTTCTTATTTGAGCTTATAACAGAATCGTGCTTGGAGCTGTCCTGATGTGGAAAGTATAGACACAGAAGAAAACAAATACGGCAGTCAGTTGAGAGATGCTTTCCCGCTTCTTAGATACGATTACGATCACTCAGCCCAGTGGTCTTGAACAAATCACGGCTAATTGCTGAGAGCATCTGAGGACAGGGATATGTACCACAGGAGTTGCCTAGTCTAGTCTACCGCTTCCCTCGACATCGCTTGATTTTTAGTCAATATGGTTTATTGGTATTTCATACAAAAACAGCACATAGCGAGATACTAGTTATGTGAAACTGCAGAACCGTGAAAGACCACCCGCGCTGGGGCTGAATATGGTATAAATCCTTCGACAAGACCTAACCAAATGTTAGGTTTCGTAACAATTCACCAATAGCTTCTCGAGTTATGATGCTAAACCACTTACACACACAGTACATACAAACAAACATCCAAACATTACCGAAAACATAGGCTTCATCCCTCGTGAAAAAGTGATGGAGACCACTTCTACCATCGTACCCCTCGAAACGCTGGCTTTCCTTGGTTCTGCATTCAGTAGAACAAGTATCTGTTTCTATCTTCAGTTCTGAACATACTGTGCATTGACTTTGGTGGTAGACAACTTTTGACATTGGGAAGGTTTTAGCCTTCCATGGCCAGCAGCTTTCTATACATATGGTAGCAACCAGAAAACGTGTAAATGATCAGAAGACAGTTCATAATAGCTGAGAACTACAGCTGCAGCCCTTAAGCCCCCGGCGGGCTTTTCGCCTGTCAAACATCCAGCCATGTCAGCATAGGGAAAGGGCAAGAATGCGGTGCAGAATTTGCGCACATTCTGCCAAAGGGAACGACAGACACCGACACTAACGTCTCGAGTCAATAGGCACGAACTCTGAGGGAAAACATTACATAAGTGAGACCAGACTTGATTGTAGCCTCCATAGCAGGCTCTCTGGGCCTTTTTTCCCCGTCTTTTTGGTCTCATAATACACTTTTGCTCAGGGCTTTTTTTTGGACTGTCGGCCCCGTAGATGGTCAAGCGACCCAGTACAAAAAGAAACGACCAGTAAAAGTGTATTACGAGCCAAAATAAGACGGAAACGAGATATCAAACCAGGTAGTTCTGCTGCAGTACTGCAACAGGCTGCCAGGCTCCCAAAACCTAATCGTTTGATTAGGCAGCAGTATGCTGGTGTGGTGGCCCACACATGAGTACAGCTTCAAGGTCTCATCAAGACCTACCCACATACCAAATATCAATACAATCCATTCAGGTGTTCTTGAGTTATGCTGGTCTTCTACATACATACAAACATACAAACGCTACCCAAAATATAACCTTCTAGGCGAAGGTAAAAAGTCCCGAGAGCCTGCTATCGAGGCTAACCTGATTGACATCAGCCGCAGAAGTCAGCGTGCGCTGGTGGGTGGTGCGAGTGCGTACTTGGAGCCGGCAGAACTATGTGGATTATGTAAGTTAGCACAGCGAGCTTGGCTCCCAGTCCATCATCGTCCGGAACAAGTTGACCGCCCACACAGCGATTAGTGCGGAGTGAAAAGTCAAGTGCCATGAGGTCTGGCGTAACAGCTGATTCTCACTACTACAGCACAGCATATAAAGCAATCTCCAGGCAGATTTGCCAGTGGCATTTGATAGCATCAAAGCTGGCTAAGGAGTACAGCTGACCAAAGAGAGTCATCAGCCAAACACACCTCGGCTTCACTCCTCTGGCAGCTTTTGACACATCTTATGTTAACCGTAGGATCTGCTTGGAGATATGAAGCTACCATATGATCTGCTATGAGATTACATATGAAGCACAGAAACGAGACTTCAAGATACTTACCCAAATTTCAATCTCAAGAATTCTTCCCCATCTGAAAGTCAAAAGGGTATTCTTGATAAATATGCAGTAAAAATTGGAGTTTTCTAAGTAACTGAAGTGAAGAGAAACAGACCTTATTCCTGGCCCCAGTTTTCTCCTGTACTCGGGCATGACCCTACAGCTAACATCTATCCTTACACAGACTAAACTGCTGATTTTAACAATATATTTTGCAAGCTTAGATCCCACCCTTCCCTTCTAACCCCAAAACATGTCACTAACTGGGTGCCTAACCTTCACCAGCGTATCAACGGAAGATCTGTGCAAAAAGAGAACGCTTCAAAATATGAACGAACATAACATTAGGCGATACAAAGAAAGATAGCACAACAAGTTTGGCAACACCATAGCAAGTTTGGGGACACTTCTTTCTGGCAGTTAAACGGCTGAATTACGAGGTGAGGGAAAATAGAAAGACCACTTTGAACTTCTTGTCACACTTCTAACACCTTGGCGTCTTTTTTCTGAAACTCAATTTCCAAGAAAAGGTGATCAATCTTCGTAAGCATGACCACAGCTGGTTCGCGATTTTCAACGTTGGCTGCGTTCTCTTTTAATATGTCGGAAAAGGGAGCTTGCCTAGCCTCCATAGCAGGCTCTCTAGGGCCTTTTTTTGGCTCATGATACACTTTTGGTGCCCATTTCTTTTTGTACTGGGCCGCTGATTGCCGGCCGTCGTTGATTACTGACTCCAAGGAGGCTACGATTTCCGAGGAAGGGAGTTTGCCTTGGAAAGGACTTTGCCCAGTCTTGAGATAGGACAAAATGCTTTCCACGGCAAACCCCATTGCCCGGCATAACAGGAACTAGCCAACGTCGAAAATTGCGAACCAGCAACCACTAAAAAAACACAAAAAGTGAAAACTATGTTAAAGAGCAGTTACTCAAGCAACGGGATATACATTTGGACACGATCAGACGTTTCAACTAGCATCCACTAGTTTTCGTCAGTGACACTGAAGTGAACTGGAAGAAACTGGTCTTTTATACTAACTATGAATGAAGACAAATTTTAGATGTCCAATAGGATACATGTCAGACAAATTCAGGCTGTTTGAGACAAGTTGGACAAATTCAGGCAAGTAAAAACCAGCCCCCGTTCGAAGACTGCAACGCGGACTAGTTCATCTGTGCTTCTCCAGTCAACCCGCCCCTCGTGTGGTAACGTCGCATGACGCACGGGCCACTGATTGCCCTTGACAAGATACCATTCTGCATGTAGTACACTCCAATTTGTAAGGGCTCTGTTGGATGAGAGTCTCTACGGGCCTGTCAAGCCAAACCAATTGGTACTTTCAAAAATGAAAAGAAATGACGAGAAATCCTTGAATTGAAGTGGCGAACCGTGGATCAAGTCTACGCGCTCTAGGTTCTGTGACGACAATTCTTCTATCCACACGTCATCATCAGTGTCCTTGAAAATGCAACTTCTCAGGTTATAAACAACAGAATGGCGCTTGTTGTACTTGCTTGACTAGATATCATTCGTCATTTCATGTACTACACTTTGTAAGGGTGCCGTTATATAACCACCTGTTCGCATTGTGAGGGTCTGTCATACTTGTGTTAAAACCGAACCAATCAGTGATTTAGAAACTAAAAGAAACGACGTGTTGAAGTGGTGAATGGTGAATGTGTTCAGTGATGGAGATCCGCCATGACCACTGCCACAGTCTGAATGACATCCTCTCAAGCTATAGATACAAGAATCACACGTGTGGTCGATGCTTGACTAGATATAATTAGTCATTGTGCATACTACACGTTGTAAGGGTACCGTTATAAGACCACCCGTACGCATTGTGCGGGTCTATCATACTTGTGTTAAAACCGAACCAATCAGTGATTTAGAAACTAAAAGAAACGTCGTGTTGAAGTGGTGAATGCGTTCTACGTGTCCTGTGGAGCAGTGATGGAGATACGCCATGACCACTGAATGACATCCTCTCAAACTATTAATACAAGAATCACGTGTGGTCGATGCTTGACTAGATACAATTCGCAACTCAAAGTACAGTACCGTCTGAAAGGGCATCGTTACAAGGGGCCTACGTGCAGCGATCATTCGGAGTGGTTAGATGAAACGCACTAAACCAGTAGTGAAATTTTTGGGTTGAGATATTGTCAAAAATTACTATGTTAGGGAAATTTTTGTCACGTTGTATCAAGGTTGTTTTTCTAAGTAGATATACAAGCTAACCAACAGTGAAAGCCAATAGGCTGAATTTAGCCTTCGTCGCAGAAGCCGATTCGCTATTTCAAC
>NC_049993.1:8621017-8627279 GCF_000003815.2 Branchiostoma floridae | reverse complement strand
AATCGCGAATCGACATACCGCCCCCCCCCCCCCCAAAAAAATTGCCAAGCTTCCCAGAAAGGCCGGTGAAGGAGGCTATCACTGATCACTGTGTTCATCGCTGCTGCCTGCAATACATGCAAAGATGCATGGTGGCACTGCAAGGTTTGTCTCTTGTAGCAAGCTGTACTACTTCTCAAAACAAACGATACTTAAAGTTGATTTCTGAAATATCCATTTCTGTTATTCATTTCAGTAGCAGATCTAACAATCGAAGAGTTATTAATGTAGCCCCTCTGAGGATTCGTAAAGAGCAACATAACCGGTTCCCATTTCAAACAAGGTCAGTTTTGACGTCATCATTGAAGGCGCCGGTGTTAGACGACCTCGTTTATACCAAACCTTTTGACGCACTGAAAAAAAATAGAATAGGCCAAAATAAGAGGAATATTGTTTCAAAGATTTGGTCAGTCACTTGAGTACAATGGTCAGTCATTGAGGGCAAATCTGAACGTTGGCTGCAAATGCAAAATGGTAATACATTCATGGCTAACTTCTCTGACCAGTTTGTACTCATCAAGTTTCTAGTCTAAGCAGCCCTTAAAGTTTGTAAGAAGCTACAGCAAAGACAATTAATCTCCAAGGGAAAATACCATGGTAGCATAAGATGCACCAAAAGAGGACAAGGGCGTGTAGCTGGCCTAGGAGTGCGCATTGGCCTCCGATAGCCAATGTACACTCCTAGGCCGGCTACACTAGCTAGCTTTTTATACTATCATATGCTACCGTATGAACTGTTTGGAGATTAAAAGACAATCATGCGCCCTGTTCCTGTTCTACTTCAAGTCCAAAGGAACGTTAAAGTATGTTCATTTTGCCGAGCACGTGGCTATATTACATCGCACCCGCTCATAACATGTGCAGAACGTCATAGCGTGGGCGACTCCTTGTGTCCGGGATAAGCGGGTCCTTTTGGTTAATGCAATCTGAAGATCACACAAGCACAAGAAATGGAACACACAAAGCTGTCTAAATCTATTGCAAACTCTTAAATGCATGTTTAGTTTACTTTGAACAAAATCTAGTCTGCAATGAAAAGTGGCCTGCAGGCCGATTTGAGCTTTCATGAATAAAGAAAGTTCAAACAAACAAACAAACAAACAAACAAACAAACAAAGAATTAATGTATACGGTTGGTTTTTTTTATTGAAAGATACATGGAAAAATACAAATAAATGGACAAGGACGAAGTGACGGCGGACTCAAGTTGCATTGGGTCGCAGCTTGGCACAGCCGCCTGAGTACAACACGTGCGTAGAAGATGTTGTTGTCAATATCTACATGTAGGTCGGGGTTTATACATTATCTACTTAACATCAGCAGCAATTGCATTTGTTTATACGACGACTACGGGGGCGTCGTCACGTGAACGTGGACACTGTGCAGTAGATGTCCTCCACCTTAGAACATCAAGAGCCAAGATTCCACAAAAGGAATCTGCCAAACGCACTGGTTTGTTGTTGTCAATATCTAGGTCGGGCATTATACACGTTATCAACTTAACCCCAGCAACGATTGCATCTGTTTATGCTGTGACCACTGGGTCGTCACCACGTGCACGTGGACACTGTGCGATAGACCTTGCAGTGTGTCCTCCATCTTAGAGCATCAGAGCCAATAAGATGCCAAGAAAGGAATCTGCCATACGCACGTGTCAGTAAAACAGTAGGTTGCCGTGAATCTTTTGAAGTCATCTCAGCACACAGTTTGGATGCGTCCTTTGTTCCACTCGGCAAGATATGTCTAGACCCCATCCCCGGGTAGAAACGAAGTTGCATAAATCATATCAAATCATAATTAGATTCGCAGCATGAGTCATCTTGGCGATGCGAATTGTCCTATTTTGGAAGATACCACGCACGGAAGATGAGAATCATAGTTGGGATTTGGTATGTAGGCAGTTCACATAATACACGTAACAGTATGAACACTATAAACGAAAGGATATAAAGTTAGCCCTTCTGCATTGCAAGGTAGTATCTAAGAAAAAAGGAAAGGAAAACTTTAACTTTAAGTATGCAGACTTTCAGAACTTCTTACAGTTTGTTGTATCCGTGGATTTCAGCTCTCGCGACTATTTGTAACTTGTAGATTCATACTCGTACATTTTCATCACTTTTTATTGAATTGAAAAGTCTTATTGCGTGTACGTTTGCTGGTTCTGCTATTGTCATCGTAGAATCGACATCTGCCGAGCTAGCATTGCCGCCAGAAATTAATCTGAATGTACGGTGGCGAATGTGGACGAGTTTTCAGGGCCGAGAAGACCGTACCGAAGAGTGTCCTTGCACGTGAGGGCGTGGGTTTGGAAAAGTCGAGCTTTCCGTCCTCTACGAGCCCGGCAAAGGTCAACGTGGGGAGACAAATCCTCCTGAATGCGTTGATGCAATTTCATAGAAGACCTCCGTAAACATCGTGCAGTCTGCATGTCAATCATGTCTGTGCTGAGGGCTCTTGACGCCCGTTGAGCTTGCGGGGGCGTGGAGCTGGTAGATGATGAAGGAGAATATGACATGAATAAATACTTCTCCACACGCCGGATCTATTTGCTCTTTGGTAGAAGCGTCGAGTGTAATTTCCCCTGGTAGTTAGTTTCCTTCTTGGTGAGGGATTTCCATCAAAACCTTTCTCTGATTAGAAACTATAACAACACACATGTTGTATTTCCTGCTCTTCGAGCTCCGGGGACCGACAGTTGACTACGGTGACATAAGTAGGGTAAGGGATTCAAAATTAAGTCGGAAATTTGTCAGTATCTTATTCATTTGAAACATTCGCAAGACCGTTTACCTCGACCCCTATTGAACGAAACTTTTGGTAATAATAATGTTTTTCTCCTAGGGAACCAAATCTGAGAAGAGAGAGAGAGCGAATCAGATGTTCTCTTGGCCTGCATTTCAAAACATTGCCTCTGATATCAAAGTGAGAATTATTCGATCATAATGTTCTTCCTAGCCGCTTGTGCTCTGAACATATTTTTACTCCGTCCTACAGGTAGTCCCTTTACTCTTGTCACACTGCGGATCTAGCCTCCACCAGCCTTCCGGCGGAGTGCGAGGATCGTAGAATTCGGGGAAAAAAAGGGACATTGGCAAGGAGAGTCAGTTCAGGCATTGGTTCATCGACTAACTCCTCTGGTAGCAGAACTCCGCTGGCATTTTTTTTCTCCATATAATAGCCAGCGTAGCCTGTCTGTTAGAGACTACGGCAAATCGATCGGCCGACGAGTCTGCAAAATCTAACTGACATTTTCCGCATTGATACACCCGGTGGTCTCTCAATCATCGCTCGACTTTTAGGGATCAGACGAAGTTAACGTGCAGGTCATCGAGCTCCGATACATATGATAGGGTGGTTTTCAGGTGATACAAGTCGCGCGACCCTCTGTCGATTTTAGATGATCGGGCGACCTCTCGGCGATCAACAAATACGGCCGAAACTCGTCGGCTGCATGAATGATGGGAAAATTAGAATGGGGTCCTGCAGTAATACTACAGCTTGAGAAGATCTAGATAGGCACCTGCGGTATTTGTAAGAACCGCGCACACAAGCTTACGTGTATTAAGAAGAGTAAGGGTTTTATGTTCAAATCCCAGCTTTCCTCTGGCTGACATTGGAATCCAACCCGTGCTGGTGAGACCACATCGCTTTCTGAAACCTAAGACGCTATCCAAGATTTTCTCCGTCTTTTCTCCACTTCATCCGGAGATCGGATGACAGGCCCAACAAAAATACCCTTCCTTATATAAGTCTGTGTAAAGCTTATATAAAATGTTTTCTCGGTCAGTTAAATGTAAAGTGGGCTGACGGTCGAAGTCAGTACTGGCCCACCTTTGTCTTAGACCAGTCGCTGTGATTTGTGAGTTCCAACGATTTCTTTTTTATCCGTCTACGGACACGTACTGAATCCCTCACGGCTAGCTACCAGCAACTGCACAGCCGCTGTTGAATGAAGCCCTTCGGTATGAATGACTCTCGACGTTGCGTTTTTATGGACCGCAAGCGAGCGTGGGCGTGATCGCATGGGCTCATTCATTCCCAAGTCATGAATGAGAATCAGTAACTCCGGTTCTTGACTGGGAGAAACTTCATTCTGGTATTCCTGCCACGAGTTTCATGAATGGGGGTTACACTTACGGGCGCATGCTCACATGGAACTACAAATCATGCATTCTTGAAGGATGAATGGACCTGTCATTTCGAATTTTTCTTAATGTATTAGTTTTAAAAAAGACGCCGGAAAACAATTATGGATCTGAGTTACCTTAAGAGCAGGTGCATCCAGTTTTGCTTGAAGGAAGAGTTCTATTTCCGTTGATACGAGGGATCCTAATAGGGCTGTAGTTGGCAAATGACTGTCTTCAAAGGACTTTTTCAGGCCCGCTAATGGTCAAGATGGGAGCCAGGAGGCAACGTGGGCGCCTCCCGAGCAGCTAACGAGGGGATGGCGCCCACGTTCCTACGGCCGGGCGGCGGATAGAAGAGAAACTACCGAGGAGTTTCCGGCGAGGAGCCGGCGCCGTCCCGTCCTCGGCGCGCAGGCGGCGGCAGGTGGGCGGACCTATCAGCGTGCGGGGCCCGCCGCCGCCGCGATGCGCTCCGTCGGCTCGGATGATGCCGGCGTATCGCCTGTGCGCTTGACTTCTAATTAAGATAACAACAACCTTGCCAGCTACTATTACACTAGATATCTGTATTAAAAGCTTATTCCTCTATTATACCTATACCAGTGGGAGGCTATCTCCGTTACACGTATTGGCACGGAACTGAGCCCGTCTACTGGCAACGATAGCAACGGCGCCTTCAATGAAGAATATGGAAAAAATGATGGTGATAAAAATATGTTAAGAGTGGATAGTCCTCTTGATTCAAGCAATGTATTTCTCATCGTCATATAGATATACTGTATTGTAGTTCAGAAAGATGGAAAAAGAACTTCTGGATGTCCCGCTGCCCGTCAGAACAGCAATTGCACGAAACTCCGGTCATATACTCTACAGGTATGGACCACAGGTGTGTTTGAAATTTACAAACTCTAAATGCTGTTCTCTCCATTGTACAAAGGCTTTAACTAGGTTTGAAGGTCAGTTGTTGGAAGGGACAGGAAAGGCCAAGTATTTCGTAGCTGATGACCTTCCAGTTGTGTGATGGCAATGTCAGAAAACTCTCCGGCAAACCATCGACCCAAGTCTGAAGCTCTACAAGCATAGTGGTAGACCAAGGCCGCCACCAGAGGTACTCCCATTCATGTGCACGTACGTACATACACTATATTCTCGATTTGACATTATCATATTGACTGTGTCTCTCTTGTCCCGGCACAGGAAACCGCAAGGATGGCCATTAACCGATTGTTCCTTCTCCGCTTGTCGGATGTAATGAGTTCAGCTGGATGAAGACGGCATCTGAAGTGATGGAGCGGATATTGCCTCCTCCCTCGCTCAAATGACGATCCTCGCAGGACACCATGCAGTGGAAAGCGAACCTATACATCAGTAGATGTAGGTGTAATAGCGGAAATGAGGTTCGCTATTTGACGCATCCACCCTTCTGGTTTCTTCTTGACCTTTCCTTTGCTCTCCTTTGGTGCGTTTAGTAACAGAGCATTTTTCGTCAAGGATACCGGGATGCTGTGGACCATTGGCGGCAACTGGTCTTCTGAGAGGCCGCAGGCCGCTCTCGAGGAGTGATTAGGCGTTTCCATTACTGGATATCAAAACTTTATCTGACTCATTCCAAAGGATAGCCTTCGTCCCGTCCCAACACAGTGATTCACTTGCCGAAATGTGTTCCGAGAAATCCATGTAGTACGGATGAAAAAAAAAAGTAGGGAGGCAACTTCTTGCTGCTGTCGATTCGCGCATTAGTGGCTCTTTTCTTTTGCATTAAATAACTTATAGATGAAACTATTTTTTTCTGAATAGCTCATTGTAAAGACCTGATTGCTGATATCCATAGCTGCATATTAGTATTGCAGGCAAAAGCTGTCGTTGACAGTCTAGTTTGTTAAACTGGTCGTTGATGGTACAACAAAATGTGGCTTCTACATACGAGTGATGTACTTTTCGACTGTAAGTTTCGTTGAGACAGATGATGGTAGAGGAATAATTAATGCACACCAAACGAAGTCAGGCAAACTAGATTGATTTTGTTTACAGCGCAAGGTATATATGTATATATTTAAGATACTCATCTCCTGTTCTTGTTCAAGCTACTAGACAAA
>NC_049993.1:8585742-8620917 GCF_000003815.2 Branchiostoma floridae | reverse complement strand
CCGATCGATTTTCGCCTAATGTGAGGGGGGTATCAGCAACCCCTTGCTTTAAACACATACAGTAATGAAACAACAAGGACACTTTCTGCCCTGTATGCCACTAGGCACGACAAAGGTCTCAACGCACGAACGCAACGAACCCTATCCCATTTACGGTTGAACGGGCGTTGAAGTTCAACCGGCCGGAAAGTAACCTCTCGGTCGTTGGACTCTTTTGTGGCACTTCCTGATTAATCGTGTTACGACACATCGCCGGTAGTCACAAAGGCACACGTTGGCAACACGTAAGTTTACCCCCGGCCAGTGCACGCAGGTAACATTGACAAAGTGATCCTGAATTTTGCGTGGGCGGCACCAAATGGTGGTGGTATATTTGATGCCAAAATGTGTCGGTAGGCCTCTCTTCCCAACGGGGCTGGTTAGGAATAATTGTTGATGCATGAAAACATGAATGCCGGTGGAAGGATAGGCCAAGTGTACCGTATTTCCTTACTGTTTATAGTGCGAGTGTAGCATTCTAGTTCCTGCTTATATTTCCTTGCCTTTTTGTTGTCATGCAAAAAATCATGATATGAATATGCCCTGTGGACCAGTTTCCAAATTTTCCGAAAAGTTGTAAACGTACGGAAGAATAGTTTCCAAGTAACATAGGATGTGACATTTCTGTCTGTAACCTCCGGCATGTATTTTTATCGAACGTTTCTTAGATGCTTATTCATGAGTCACCACAACAACTACACCCCTATACAGCTTACAGGATATTGATATGAAACCATTCCAAAACAGGAGGTTCAAATGTACAACTTTTTCCACGAATCACCTCCGAGCCAGTGCACTTCCTGTTCCAAACGTCCTTGGTCATGATCCAACCTTGAGTCAGCGTCTCTCAAAGACTCATGTAAGATTTCCCTCCCCGCCTTAAAGGCGCACTTCTAGGATCCGTCAGGATCGCTTCCTGGTTGTATCCTGATCCAAGAAGCATCAACGTCGCAACGTGACAGGAAGCTACCCACATCGATGACCGGCCCCACGGAGCGAGAAGCCGTTATTAAAAGCGCGGCGTCGCGGTTAAGTGGCCCAGATCAGTCCACCTGAGACTGCTTCCTACAACTTCCGGTTCTACTACGTGGTGTCGCGTGTGCCGTAACTTGTAGATAGAGTTCGACTCGAAATATATAGATCCCAAGTTCGATCCCCGCCGTGCCCCCGACGTTGTACCCTTGGGACAGCCACTTTACACACACACACACACACATATATATATATATATATATATATATATATATATATGTATATATGTATAACCTTCCTCACTTCAGCCAGGTGTAAAAATGGGTACCTGACTTCGATCGGGAAGGTAAAAGAGAAGACTACCCTTACCTTCTGTCCGTACAGTATATGTGGCACTGTTAATATACTATGAGTTATCGTCTGTCCAAAAGCAAATCTAAAAAAAAAATCCGATTCGCTTCCACTCGGCAGCTAGCCATCCCAGGAGAACCCGGAAGTACTATCGATTCCTCACCATTAAATCCGAGTCGTTAAGTTCTATTTTCAGACGCTATTTATAATCACTGCTACGAATATTTCATTAGGTGCTATGAACACAAACCCTTTCCATAGAGTCAATAAAGACCTTTATTGCACATTTTATTCACACCGGGCTAAGTACATGTCACAACTAGACAAGTTCATCATCATCCTGTATTGATTTCAACATAGCAGACATAATAGCAGCCTTAATAGCATTGAAATTTACAAAGTTGCAGAAATACAGTTTATTTTGACTTTATCAACAGATAAAAAACATCGTACGGTGGAGATAAAAGAACATATATTCTATGATCAATGTAAAAGTAGATCATGAATACTGCTTTTAGCCCATGTGGGCAACAACATGCGCTAAAGGTCATCTGTTAAGTGCATGTGGATCAATTCAAGTCCTATTCTTAGATACATACACGTATATACCCGTGACCCCATCACACCTCATCACAATATACATATACATATACAAGTATATATCAACGTTTTGTAGAGATGAAGAGGTAGTGCTACATGTAGCTAGGGAAACTACAAAGTACATAGACGCTGACGTTTATTACGGATAGACATTTTCTTTGTGGATCAGCCATCGGGAAAAAAGTCCGTCTCTTTGTAACGGTTATGACTCACTTAAAAGCTGGTTCATACTTCTTCAATCGATCGCAATATTAGCAAATTGCCTTTTCCACAGTTTTCTGGACCAAAATATTGATTTTTCTCACTTTTTTTAGGAAACATTACAATGCCTATAATGATCAGCCGCCAAGTGTAACCAGTTTTGAATTCTCCAAGTCCCCTTAGTGTACTCTCCAAATAGAGGTTAGGCTTCGTTTTTTTGACGTATTTTAAGGGTTTTTGTGGGGTAATTTTCATTCATTTATCCCTGGTGGACAAAAAGAAAACCCGGCAACAGAAGAGCCCGACACAAACCTACAAGACTTCAAAAACAATCCAGAGACTCACGTTTGGAGAGTCCCTTGAATGGTCAGTATGTACACCTGTTTGACTGTACGCATTCATTTAAATTACCAATATCTACTGAATGAAGTGAATGACATCACTGGCGTCTCCGCAGGCAAAAACAACTCAGCAAAACAGCTCTTCCTTTTTAGGATTCCATTTTCCGCACTCTTTAATCACCAGAGGTCACTAACCCCCATTTCACTTGTAACGGTACATGAGGGCGATGACCCGATACTTCAGTATTTTGTGTGGGCGGATGACTACCCTGTCCATCAGGATCAATCCGCGCCCGTCTGAGGTGTTCACGTGTATTACTATTGACTGTATGTCCTAGGGACTGCGGAAAAGCCCTTTATTGGGGCATGACCCGCATTCTTCCGGGGTAACCTCTGAGTCAAACACGTGTTCTAAGAAAACGTTGCAAAGTTTCTTCCAGCCACTATAGAAGTGTCTCAGGACGTGTACGCACCAAAAATGAATAGATGACAAACTGGAGGGCTTTTTTTAAGAAACGAGTTTGATCGTGGCCTTTGATAATGCTACGTGCAGTACAAGGATATCATATTATAGGGGCAATTCATTATTCTACCCGTTTAATGTCCTTGGTGTAGCTACGTAGAAATAATACCAGTAAAACTGAAGTAAATCAGCATTACTGATCTGTAGACTAGCCCGAGAGTTATATTACAGCCTAATTTGATGCACAATTCCATTTGTAATGATATACAAAAATGTTAAGTCAAGTTACAACAATAGATATCCAGTTAAATCGGCATTTCTTTCCTTTTTGTACGGATTGGTTAATATCATTCAAATACAATTCAATCTCTACGACTGGATAAAAAACGGAGATTTACTTGGGTCGGTTAATATTTTCCTTTAGCGATAATTTCCCTGTACACTCTCAGAGTCTGGCAACTTGACCGCTATATTACAGACTAATTTGTTGCTTCTGAAATGATAAATCAGCATTTCCTTCCTTTTTTGACGGAGTGGCTAATATTTCCCTCCCTGTAGCGATAATAATTTCCCTGTACACCCGGAAAGTCTGGCAACTGACCTAACTATCTTCTTCCGTCTCACGACTTCGGAGCATCTCTAATCCACTTCTCAGAAAAACGACGATCATATCACTCATCCACGGTCAGTGTCCTCGTATGACATTGATCGCGTTTGACTTGCATGTCAATGAGAGAGATGTATGCTGTAGCCCCGCCCACGCGCATACCGAGGAAACCCTGTATCTCACACGGCCACATGTTTACATCCTGCGTCTTTCCCGGAAGTGGTCCGATCTCGGATGGAACGTGCCGCCAAAAGTTTGCCCTGGCCTCTTCGGACAGACAGTATCAGGGATGTATAACTTGACTCTCAAGTAGCAAACTTCTTTGAGATCCCTTGAGGATGATAAAAGTGAAAATATCACTTGCAGAGCTTCTTTAGAAATGTAAAATTCAACCGTAGTTTGCAAGCCGGCCACATGTTGCCAGGTAACTAACTGTACCTAATCATACATACTCCCCTGCCATTGTGACGGCTTTTCGGTGGTTCCTTCTATTATGTTAGATTAGTATACTGATGTAGATAGTTTGTAGTTGTTAGTTATACATTATTTGCCATACATTGTACCTGTTACAATCGTTGTGCAATAAACTTGACTTGACTTAGATAATTCCCCAATAAGCATTAAGAATTACCTATCCACAGAGACCAGATTTGACCAGATTTCGGTCCCCTATTAAAGTGGTCTTCTCAGCATTTTTGACTGTAGGCAGCTCCGGTATAGAGTAGTATTTCTCAAAGTGCCAATCGATCCTCTATGACTATGAACGTGTGTCATACTACTCCATAGGGAAGTGACTAGCACGATGCATCTCACGCTATATATAGCCTGTACTCACGTAGAACTATTTCCCATCAGCGTTTATCATATCTAACGGCAGAGAGACAGTATAACACCAGAGCAGATGCACCGATCGATATTTCCCGCGCGCGGTGCCACGACTCCAACGCCAACGCATGACGTTTTCATCATTCCAGAGTCACGGCCGACTACGTCGTGCCGTCAACACGGGGAATCCACTTCCGGTTGTTTTCAGAATATACTGGCTCGGAGTTCCTGGGGAGGTTTCCCGATTACTCATCAATGTTTGTGTACAGAAATGCATGGGTTGCCCAACTAGAGAGAGGGGAGGGGGGCCCATTGTAGGTATACACTGGGAAGGGGATATAGGATATTAGATAACGTGTGCAGTTAACGGGCAGATAATCTCCAAGTAGATCCTACGGTAGCAAGGCTTCACTCCTCTGTCAGCTTTTGATACTATCTTCTAATGCTACCGGAGGATCTGCTTGGAGATCAAATGTTAGAGGCGCCATTGCAAAATATGTGCCCGAAGAGTCACCATGGCTACGTTGACCACATAATATGGGCTCTCATCTCTCTAAAGTAATTAACGGTAGCTATGATAGTATTGTATTGTATGCAAAGACGGGCTTATATTAGAACAACCTGCGATTTAAATCAACGTGAGTGAAGGGTACCGTTAGCGATGTCATAAGTTACGTATGGTTACCTGTACATATGCATGCGTTCATGTGAGGAAAACCCATTGTATTGTATATTGGAGGGGATCATATGTTAGTGGATTTATACCTTATACGACGTCATAGGTCATGTCGCTACGTGATGCTCTTTTGATGCGTTAGGTATATATCTTTTGATACACAGTTCCTTTTACAAACGAGCTTTAATACTGTATCAAAGGTCACTGAATTTACAAATCATCAATTAAAGTTATTAAATGCAAAATTTTATGCTTTGAAGAACGGTGCCAATCTGCAAAATATTTCTGGGAAAAACAAAATTGATTTAGGCATGCAAAATAGCTGGAGCTCGAGAAGCGGTTTATCACCGAATGGTGCATTTTGAATGTCTTATTTAAAACAATTTATATCCGTTACTATGTACCGACCACTTGTAGCACACCGCTACCCTTTTCGTGAAGGACTTTTGAGCTCCACTTGACATTTGATGACGTCATGCCAGAATGCTTGATCACGCGCATATCGACGTTTGGCTGCGCTCCAAATCCGAGTAAAGGCCAGTAAAAGCCGGCCATGAACCACAACGTTTGGTATCTTGTAACATGAGACAAAATAAGATTTTCAAATCCACGCAACCTCTCCCTCCGAGAATTTTCCACAATACAGTTACCCCAAATGCATCGACCTGGGCCCCGCCGGCATATTTCAGTGTCTTCATTAAACAGCCAGCCTCTTTCAGAGCACGTTTTCTGTACCGGTAACCCAATACATCACCATGATCACGTTTTTCGAATTGGTAATCTGATACTACAAGTCAGAAAAGATCAGATCGTCTATGTTTAAAGCGATACGGGGCCATCAGATTATCAGGTGGAATATCAGACGACCGGGCTACTGGCCACTGGCCCAGTCGGCTTTCCTCGTTGCTAGGGTGGCCCCCCGTATGACGTCATTGCCAAACAGCGCGATGACGTCACACCTTATGCTGGTTCTCAGGCGAGGGTGGGTTTAAAATTGGGCTCGCCAGGATTAGTAACAAGAAAGTACATTTGTAGATGTTGAGTGACTATCTTGAGGTTGAAAGGTGGCAAGGTTAAACGGAGGAAAGGTTCCTTGACGTCACGCGAAGGGGAAATGCCGCGGATTCAACAACACAGCTAAGTGCCTTCCTTGGTGCGGAAAATTGTACAAAATATGCACTATAAAGCTTCGATGTAGCCTCTGCAAGGCCCCGCAGGTCGTTGAAAAAAATAGCAGAAATTGGCCAAATAAGACCAAAAGACCTTAGATGGCCAAGGAGAACATTACGTTACAAACTGTACTCGTTGGCCATCTAACTCCTTTGCCGTGTTTCGTTTCTTTATCTATATTTGGCCAATTTCTACTATTTTCCAGCGACCTGTGGAGTCTGGTCGAGGCTACTGGGATGCAGTGTGCTGAATTGAAGCAACTTCTGGGCAGGTGGCAGAATTGTTCTGGAAGATCCTTTACAACAGACTAATCTCGACGAAGGCTCAACTTTGAAGATCATGGTTCCCCAGGGATATGAGTAAAAAAGGCCATGTTTACCCTTAATTCTCTGAACTTAAGAGAGAATTTGAACAATCAATCCGAGCAGAAAGCGAAAGTTCACAGTGTAGTAAGCGAAAGTTCAGGCGGGAAATCCTGATGTTCAAGATCAGGCCACACCAAGTTGAGTTTGTGGATGTCGTAATTTTGCACATCTCAAATGTAAGAACACAAACGTTAACATTTGCCATCAAGGTCGACTTAAAACAAGACCCAAGAACCCCGTATCATATTCCACACCTCCTCTCTCCTCTACTCTTCTCTCGTAATGTTGTTTGCTCTTTCCTTGTGTGAGAAAAAAGTCCAGTCACCAGAAGGCTAAAATCGACATTGTCCTTCTTCTGCACAAGACCTACCCAAACATACCAGACATCACGATCCATCCATAGCTTCTTGAGTTAAACTGGTAAAGTACAAATATACAGACACAGAGGCACACACGGACACACCCAATGATGATATCTCCGTTATTTCAGATGAGGTAGACTATCTACCAGCATATTGACACGGACTAGGCTGTTTTGCATCAACCACACTTACTCTACATTGCTTGCCGCTACCAGATCCTATGCCTATGGAATGTTAGAGAAACAGACGAAATAAGTCAAATGATTAAGATTAGTTGAGAAGCTACATTTGCAACCCTTGCACTATCACTCTGGACAACCACATTGCGATCCGCTTGAACTGAGGCTGTCGTGCCAAGACTTAAACTTGCCAATAAACCTGAACTTGGCCTGGTCAAACCCCCAGTCACGTCTCCCGAGTCTTGGCTCGAGCCGATATCCGGCGGGGCGGTTTGCGGGGGCGTTTCTTTGCAAAAATTAGTACGCGAGGTTGGCCTTGGCGGTCACGACGTTTTTAGAATAAAGCCGCACGAACCTATCTCCGGTACTCAGCCAACGTTTTAACCCTCCCGCAGGGATACCTGACGGTACAACAACACAGACTTTGATCTGGACGGACTAAGCGGAGGAACACAAAGCTTCCATCGCCATGGTTGCTTGCTTCCCGTACTACCTGTGCCCAGGGCTTACTGTAAATAATATAGATCCACATTTCCGGTCTCGTGCTAACAGATCTATTCAGTCAGCTTTAGCTTTCCTGTGTTAAGTTTTTTTTTTTTTTCACTCTCGTGACTTTTATTTTCCAATGCAGGATCACAAGAAGAAGAAAGATCATAAATCTATGATCCAATATATAGCACTTGCATTTGGAAGTTGCCGGAAGTCTGCCCCATAGGACTTTTTTTACTAATTTGCTCAGTCACCTTTCCTGTGTAAAATTTGTTTTTCAGCATCCTGACTTTCTTTTCCAATGCAGGATCACAAATTCATGATCCAGTATAGCACTTGCATTTGGAGGTTTCCGGAAGTCTGCCATAAAGGACTTCATACTAATTTGCCTAGATTTCCTGTGTAAAATTTGTTTTTCAGTATCGTGACTTTCTTTTCCAATGCAGGATCATAAATTCATGATCCAGTATAGCATATTTAGTATACTAATCAGCAATGTTGGCATATTTAAGTACCAACACTCCTTGTTGTGACGATAGCGCTGATGCCAAGTGCGTTGTAAAGAATCAAACTTAACTGCATTATAATTGTACCGGAGTCCGTTAATTCATAAAGTGCAATGCGTGGCAAATTGAACAGCACGATACAAGGAGTCTAACACCGACGCTTTTCTATTAATATGAATAGGAAGTTATCGTTTATCTATTTCACCAGGAGGACGTGACGCCTATACTGACTCTTTCAATGTACCCCGGGGTAAACCCCCAAACATAAGATATTGATATTGAAATAAAATCAAGGGTAACGTGACAAGAAAATAACAAACGTTAGCGCAAGTTCCTAATTGATACAAAACCATACATAAGATCTTCACGTTACAAAATCATGAAGTAAATCAAGAATGTAACGTTAGCATAATGTGACGTGAAAACATGAATAGCAGGAAATGGGGATAATAATTGTATGATGTATGGTGTGAAGGTACGATTTTCAAGATGCAGAGGAGACACTGTGTATTTACAGTTCGTGTACAGTGTCTTTTGCTTATGACGTCCCTGCAATAACGAAGCGCGCTGACGAACAGTTCTGCCTAGTAAGTTCTGCCAGAACTCAATTCATGCCGTTCTTTTCCCTGGAATAGGCCAAACTTTCACCCACTCACCATGTTCTTTTCCCTACAGCAAACGATTGTTCCTTTCTTCCTGGAATAGTCCTCTCTATCTCCTCTAATTTGTTTTCCTAGAACAATCGAATTAATCTTCTATTATGCTTTTCCGGGAACGGTGGTCCAAACTGCAGCCTTGTCCTTCAGCAGTAATCATTCCGGAGCAGCCGACTGTAAGATAAATGATTATTTGCTACATTTGAAGGTTCTCCAAGCATACTACCGGTGGCTGTAGCCATTTTGAAGCCCACACACAAGTAACATGTTAACCTGCACATACAGAAACGCTCTCCGAGGAGTCCATGAGTTTTCAACATGATTGAAAGACCTTTGATGGTCAGAAATTACTGTTGATGGATGATTACCAATTTTTGTTTTCCCTACAGCAAATTGTTATTCCTTTCTTCCTGGAATAGCCCTCTTCATCTCCTCTATTTTGTTTTTCCTAGAACAATCGGATTGCCCCTCTATTATCCTTTTCCGGGAATCGTGGGACAAGCTCAGGAAGCCTTGTCCTTGAGCAGTCTAGCCCCATCATCCGGAGCAGTCGAATGTAAGATAAATGATTGCTTGCGACATTTGAAGGTTCTCCAAGCATACTACCGGTGGCTATGGCCACTTTGAAGCCCACACACAAGTTGTTACATGTTAGCATGTACATACAGAAACGCTCTCCGAGGAGTCCAGGAGTTTACATGACTGAAAGACCTTTGATGGTCAGAGATTACAGGTGAGACTCAGAGATGATCACCAATTGTTGATAGCACACCTACATACATCGAGAATGACAGTCCGTGCCGCACATTGAATCATATCTACCTGTCCTGTAAGCGGAATCAGGTCTGTTGCAAAGTACATTTCTGTGGTTCCGCTTACTTGCCGCTAAAAAAGGTGAGTAAGCCGACTGGGTACTGATTTGCTCCATCGCACACCTCGGCTTGTCCCTTTGCATCACACAAACTGTTATATTCATATACCAGTTCATAGTCATATGAGTCTATATGAATGTTCGTATACTAGTATATGATCAATGTGTGGCTATGTTGTCTTTCTTTGTGTTGGAACAAAGCTCGAACTACTATAAATGTATTTAAATTCCTCAGGGGGATTTAATTTCGCGGTAGCGGGAAAATGGACTTTTCGCGGTGGTTCTAATTTCGCGGTGTCACCATGCACTGTAATCTCTTACTGTTATAGGAAAATGTTCGCTGTGAAGCGGCCGCCGCGAAGTCCGCGAACATTAAACCACCGCGAAAGTTTCTGCATTTACAGTATACAAATATGGCTTCTAACTTCCTACCAACACAAATGAGTCTTGTACCTCATTGTCAGGCCAGGGAGGTACAAGGTCAGACATCTTGTCAAGTCTCTCAGAAGGCACATCTCTAAATACCGCTAAAGATGGACACTATAATACAGTAGTGTCCATCTTTTAGCGGCTCTGCGCGTTGACGGATGAACTGGAGTGCAGGGGTCAGCCCTTCCTCCGGTAGTAACGATGAAGCTGTCTCATAGGTCAAAGGTGAGGGCTATTTTAGTCACATGCCTGTTGGCCTGATGTTCCAGGCAACTAGAATCAATAGAAGGCTTAATATATGTGGGTTTTGGCTTAAGTGAAGGAATTATGCTGTTTTAATGAATGAAGACTGTTATTGTACATTTTTTTCTCAACTGAGTTATGTACATGTCACAAGAAAGACACGATTGCAAACATACACATGAATGCATAGGTTAGCTCAGTTAAAGTCGGTTTATCAAAACGCATATTGAAGGAATATACCTTTAAAGTCTACTCGTATATCCTAATGTCAAGGTCTGTCTGTTTACAAGTAGCTGTTGCGGGCCAATTGTTTATTAAGGAATATGAATTTTGACGTTTTGCGCATGCAAAAGTAAAGCGAGGTGGTGAAATGAAATAATAAAAGACGATGCGCGTACACTACCAAAATCAGGAAGCGACGTTACCTTCTGTTTATCATTATAAGTTTATAATTATATCTGATTTTTTTACTGGAACACAATTTTCCCACGTGGCAACGTCACTATGACAACAGACAAGATAAAACTGTTCTCCCATTTGTCATCACAACGCCATTTCAAACACTAGCGATGAACCAGATGAAAGCAACTGGTCACACGGTTTGGGCCGCCACTGTTGCACAGGCCAGCTTCACTGTTGTAGCAACGTGACCGCACCAGATGCAGATGTGGGTTGTCTAAATACAGTCACGGTCGCCGCTCTTCCGGGCAACACTTCTGACTACCGACGCCTCCTGACGACTGCAAACAGCGGCGTGGTTACCATGGTGATAACGATGTGACGTGAACGTCAGCGTTCCGTAATTGACGGGTAATTTGGCCGTTGCTAGGAGACGGGTGAAACAAATATGGGACGATTATATTTGATGAAATGATGGGATTCCCCCGCGGATACCATGCAGAGGTTGTTGGAATAAGGAAATGGACGGAGAACCACGTGTACACCAGAGCAAACTGTATTCTCTAAGCAGAGGTTGGGTCGCGGAGATATAGTACTCGTGGTCGGGTGTATTACCAAGCCGGTAAAAATCCTGACCACTGCTATAACTCCGTGACTCAACCTCTGCTTGGAGAATAAGCAAACTGCACTGTGTTTTATGTATCTGACTGAAAAAAGCTAATAGCACTGTAGAAATCTATTTCCAGGGTAGAAATCCATTTCCAGGGTAGAAATCCATTTTCACAGTAAAAATCTATTTGTACTCTACAAATCCATTTGCACTGTAGAAATCTATTTGTAATGTAGAAATCTATTTCCACTGTAGAAATCTATTTGCACTGCAGAAAATTCATCAAAACTTCACACTAGTAGAAAACAGATAGCAACACAGGTAAGAAAAATGAGGTAAGCGTAACGGATGAGGCACATAACCCCCTACGCTAAGGTACTAAGGTTGACATTATCAACGAAAGTAGTAGTTGGCATCGTTCCATCCAGTTATAAATAGCACCATATGCACGAAACGGAACCAAATGAATAGTAATACTGATACTGTAAATGTGTTTTTTTTTATAGATAAACAATGTAGTGCGTCTTCACTGCTACGTACTTCTATTGCCAAACACACTGTTTCAACCCTGCTCTTTTCCAGAACATAAGTGTTGTTGTACTTTTTCGTGCATACTGAGACTGAGGCCCAAGGTTAAACTTATTCTTCCCTGGCGATGGTTTGCGACCTCGGAATGCTTTTTCACCGTTATAAATAGTAGCAAGGCGCAAATGCGTCGGTCGGTACGCAGTGTGGTTCAATATACATATTCACCAAAGTGAAACTATTCCTCCCCAACGAAGCTTCCCAATCTCGGAATGCTTTTTTTTACCGTTATAAATAGTAGCAAGGCGCAAATGCGTCGGTCGGTACGCGGTGTGGCACACTTACATATTCACAAGAGTGATAAGTCTGGGTGGTGATGTCAGCTCAGGGACGCCAGCACGCGCCATTGACGTCATCTTTCCCGCCAAAATTCCACCTGCCAAGATTACTCATTAGCCAATGATGTCCCTGGAGTCTGCTGACCTATCTCGTCAAGAATACACGTGTATGAATCACGTGTGAGTTTTTCAAGACTGTCTACTTAGAACACAACTCGTGAATAAAAACTCCTTTTTTCCCTCTGTCTACAATGAAAATCTGACGTTCCCAAAGAACACTAGAGCCGATAGCAATAAGTAACGTCACGCTTTTCAAGACCGTCTACTTTGAGCACAACTTGTGGATAGATAAAGAAACTCACGCCGCTGGCGCTTCATTAAAAAATCTTTTTTCTCTCTTTGTCAACCCTGAAAATCTGACATTCCCAAAGAACACTAGAGTCGATAGGAATAGGTGACGTCACGCTTTTCAAGATGGTCTACTTAGAGCACAACTTGTGGATAGATATAGAAATTGACGCCACTGACCCTTTGTTTAAAAAGGTCCTTTTTTCTCTTTGTCGACCTAATGAGCTTTTATCACCTCCTTGGTCGACTCTAAAAATCTGACATTACCAAAGAACACTAGAGAACCAAGTGACGTCACTGGCATCAAGTATCTTTTCTTTTCTGAATGCAGTGTCCTTCGTTTTTGAAAGTCGATCAATGGCAAATTGGCCCACGCCTTTAATTCCTGCCCTGGCTTCAAACTTTATGAATTACCCGCCCACCCTGCACATCCTTGTCATATTTTCGCCAGGCTATTTTTACGTGCTTGTCTTTTACTCTCTTTTAGCACACAATATCCATAAAAATCTGATCCATAATCCCTTTGTCTGCTTCGCTCTTTTGTCCACGGTTCCAGTTATTGATATATGCAAGGAGGTTTAAAAAAACACCCTTTTTTAACATCCTTGATTTATGCTTGTATGCGGCCTCGCCGATCGACAAGTGATGACGTCACGTCGTCAATGGCAACAACAGGCCTTTAACTAACGACAGAAGGTGTGTAGGCGTAGTTCATTTTCTTCCATGATTAAAAATTCATCTCAGTGTGGGTAAGCGATATCGATATATCCCAGGTTGTCAGGTAAACCGCATCGTGTTTGCTTCTAAATTTAACCCGCACCAACAGGAAAAAAAAGGTACGAAATGACAGATTAAGTACAGGTACTTAGACATGATGACGCAACTGCGACGGTGTATGCACCGGTCCATGAAATCTAATGGGGGTGGGGGTTGGGGGTTCGGGGCTGTACTGGCTCTCGAATTTTTAAAAAGGCCAAGGTTGTATTCTTTAGCCTGAGTATACCAACCTCCGTAGTGACCGCTGGCTCAGTACTTTCGCTTGCTAACCATGGAGAAAGTAGACGCACTGAGCCAGCGGTCACTACGGAGGATGGTACTCAGGCTACGTATTCCTTGGCCCAGAAGTAACAATTCTCCAAGCGAATACTGTGTCGTTTTTAGTAATGTAGGTTTTAAAATCGTACTCGATATTCTGTATGCACATACAATCAGTTAATCTTTATATGTTAGAATTTAGATTATTTACCCATTTTCAATCACTCCATATATTTGATTTTGTTCTTGCAACCCTACCTCTGCTTGGAAGGTACCGAAGGAACTGCCAGTGTAGCCAAAAATAGAATGATTATCTGTAGATGGCACAACTTAATGATGTTCCTAGAAGAAAGGAAAACGACATCACAACCATAGATCAACCGCTTAACAGGTATATTCTGCCTCACCACCCCCGGACATGTTTAAAAATGGGATACCCCAGCCTGCGGATAAAAAACACAGAAGGTGGGATAAAATAAACTATCGTGGGCCCAAAATAGTGTCATCTAAGCTCCTGCACTCTAGATTTTTTAAGACGCGCCTCAAGGAAACCCAGAAAAAGGCTAGCAGAAGAACAAGTAGACAAGAAATCCAAAACAAGCATCGCACGCAGCAAAAAGCCAATGGCTTAGGGCGACTCTAAAAAAAGGCCAGCGCATAACAGAAGAGGAAGAAACTGTCAAGCTTGATGGGTACGTAACCATGGTGATGTAATCCTATCAGAAATACTGCGGTTATGTAAGTATCAGGATAATCATAGAAGGCTTGTTTAGCGGGGAGCGTGTGTGACGAAAACAGATCGCTTGAACCATCGAAGCCTATTTGACATAAAGGCTGTGCTCTACAGATTACTTTTATGGAAGTGTGAATGTTACGCTAAAGTGAATGAAATGATGAAAGTACTATATATAGGTTATGTTGAATGGTCACGTCGTGCACGGAACCATTTAAGCTATTCTGTGTAGTTTTGTAGTCGATTTAGAGATGTATATTTTGTATGAAGTGGAATCAAGTCTGTTACTAAAAAAATTAAACGTTATGTCGCAGGAAAGAAATAATAATACGGCCACTTAATTAACATACAGAGATCCGAGTCCCTATCAGTCTATGACTTTTTTTTTCAGATGGCCTCGCTGAAATTAAGCGCAGGCCGAGCTGCCCCGCAAACGCCGGCCGGGCTGCTAAAAATCGGTCGAGGCCCGCATAATCGCCCAAACGCCGGTCATACTCCGGCCGAAAATGTCCATTTGGTGCTCGCCAACAACTCGGCCGAGCTAAATTCTTGATTTGTAAAGGGGGCTTAAGGAGTACAGCTTGCCAAGGGTAGTCATCAGCCACTGGTAGCCAAACACACTCCTAGGCCGGCTTCTGACTCCAATTGCAGCTTTTGATCCTATCTTATGCTACCGTAGGATCTGCTTGGTGATTACTTGAACCAAGGAGCTTTTATCAAAGCTCCAGCAAGGAGCTTTTATCAAAGCTCCTTGCTGGAACCGAGCATTAGATTTAGGCGATCGCCCCAAAATCGTTCTGTCGACGTGGACTGTAACCTTTGAGTCATGGGTCAACACAGTATCCACGGGCCACATGGGCCCAAAGCTCCGAGAGTCCGACAGGCGAGACCCTGAGAAATGTTACTATTTTGCCTTCCTACATCTGCTTGGAGACTAGCCTTGCAGTCTGACCTGTGACTCAACTCCTGTCTTCTATCAGGTCAAAGGTCGCGCTAATCAGCTCGTACGTATGTTGTTAGGTGACAAAATGGGGCTGTGACGTCAAGCGTTAGTGGGCAGGGACGCATGAAAGCACGTAGAACAAAACAGACAGAATACCACTGCACAACTTCGGCATATTTTCTATTCAAAACACAATAGTGATTTGATCATACTGACGTCATAAACTCTGGTTTACAAACAACTTAAGACAGTCATAAACATGCTTAAGGCAGTCATATATGTACATAGCGACACGGGAAGTCTGGATAGGGACAAGTTTTTTGAAGAAAAAGAAGAATAGATGAAAGACTACATGGAATTCACGAATCATTTTAACAATGTTGCAGCATGGCAGACCAGTACTGTATCCGTCCGGGCAACGTCCGCTTGTCACCCCAGTCTGCGTTGCGTAAAGGTGTGACTTGTCCTTGTGTGACCGATTTGTCAGAGGTTGTTGCCGAACAGCTTTACCCTTTTAATTGTGCAGGGCGGTGTCCTGCACACCTTTACACCTTTGTTCCACCTCGTGAGTCACCTGGGCACGAGGCACGACACACACACACACACCGTATATAACTCAGCAGACAATATCAGATGAAAACTGCGGACCCCACCCCCACCCCGCCCCACATATGACCCTGTCAGTCAGCGTTGCGCCTAAGAACTTGTAGAAGGTCAAGTACGAGCCTTATTGGCTTTTGGCACACCTGTTCAGGAGCCAGAAACACCATCCATACAATAATTGCCCCATAATCCTTGTACCCTGAGAGCGCTATACACGTTCCTCGGTCATGTAATGGGTGGATCGATGAAGATTAGACATCCAGGTAATGAGATACGCAAAGTAACAGGTACTCAAGCAACTGGATAGATTTTAGAAATGGCCAGCGTTTCAGGTAGCATCCACAACCTTTAGTCAGTGACTGACTGCGTACGGGTGATCTCCAAATGGGCGGTGTCTTAAATGCCTAGGTAAAACCATATGCATGGAATATTCCATATTGTGGTGACCCCTTAATCTCCAAGCAGATCCACGGTGCCGTTTGACTCCCTTTGGCCGGCTATACTCCTTGGCCAGCTTTGATACTATCTTATGTCACCGTAGGATCTGCTTGGAGATTAGTGACCCCTTGCCCTCCCTACAGACATGAGTTCCCTTTGGCTTTGCACAGATAGGTGCATTGTACCACCTATAATAGCATGACAGTGCCGATTTTATTCTTGAGTTGAGCCAACCATCCAAAGCTGCTACGGGTCACCGAACTGGGACAGACGCACACGCGCGGCCGTGACAATTAGCATGTTCCAGTTGCTGGGCGTCACCCTTGGTTACATGGGCAACATTGCCTGTGACGTCAAGGCAACGCCCATGTAACCTACGTCAATCAAGTAGTGTGTCGTGAGGTCCGTACGGTTGTTTACGATTACTCGGCATTGTATATGTATACCTTCGTTTGTTTGTGTCGTGTGTTTGCGCGGACCCCTGACTTTTGTTAGCAAGTCCAGGAAATGGGGTAGCCTCCTTCGCTGACGTCTTGGAGCGCCGACGTTTTTCTTGGAGGGGGGAAGCTAAGGTTCTCTATAATACCAGGGGAGGGAGGCGGTGGCAAAACTCCCTCTCCCGTCTGGAATTAGAAAATCTTAGCCCACGATGAAAAGTTCTGAAAATCGAGAATCTCCACTAACAACCAGCCCCACCCCAGCCCAAATAAACGTCATGGCCCCCAGAAGTACACTAGCCAGAGGTGCCACTAGATGTGATGTATCATTGGCAGCCAATAATCTCCAAGCAGATGTGACCTAAGCTAAATTGATACACATTAAACAATAAACTACGTTATTTCACGGAAAATGGGGAAGGCTAGACAAGGGATGGAATGAATACGTGGGCAGAAAAGAGGAAGAGCGACTTATTGTTCTAATCAAATAGAACGAAGATATCACTCTCATTTGTCTCATACGACTTTCCTAAACCATTCAAGTCTCGTGCTGCCGAAACTTGTTCTTCTCTTCTTTTCTTCAAGCGATGTTAAAGTGTAAGTGATGGGACTGCACTTTGACGTACGTGTAGCTCCAATGGGGCTCCTCAGATCCCTGCTAATCATTAGTGTACATGTAGCCTGGAGTCCAGTACTGTTAGCTTTGGTCCGCTCCCAAAGGTCGCTACCAAAGCTAACAAGACTATCATTAGGGAGACGATTTATGAAGGCTTTTGTACTTTTGTACGTCCAGCTTTCAAAATTGAATACTAAAGTACATGATACATGCGTCCTTCCTTTGGACAAGGCCGTGATATGGCATTAGGCCACAGTAAGTAAATTCTTTCGATGACATTCTTTATAGGCTCCGAATTGACCGTGTGAGCGCAAACAAGGTGGATAAAAAAAAAGACGCCTGCATGAAATTTTTAAAATAGAGACCCTAAGCGTTGTAACAAAAATGGCTATGGAAACGGATAGAAATGGTATCGTAGAAACCAGTTTTCGATTGCTGTATTCCAGGAGTAACACTAGAGTCGTAGACTGATCGATCAATATTACTTACATTGCAAGTTGCTGCAAGCACGCTCACGGCTACCACACTACAGTGTCGCTTCTATAAATACAACCAAGGCTATCCCGGGACATGCATTGTTTTCTCGTTTGACCATCTCAGGAGGAAAGCAAAGTCTCTTTTTTCACAATCAAGAAAAAACTCAATGCGCGCTGATGTCATCCATGCAATTTACTTGCTGTAGCCGTACAGGTGGGTCAAGACATTTTAATAGCCATTAAGAGAAGTCACAGGTGCACTCACTGAGCACAAGTGCAGCTTCTGAAAAATCACCAAGACTTGAAGTTGTTTTACATGACAGGCGATATGCCATTAAGGGTAGACGGTAATTGGCAAGAAATTTTAATAGCCATTTAGAGAAGCCACAAGTGCACTCTATGCGCACACAAGTGCACATGTGCAGCCTCTTAGATATCACCAAGTTGTTCAGCCGTCTTGATAAAGGAGCAACAGACAGGTACAAGAACCACCGAGATGAACGAGAAGACAGCTGTGCCCTCGACGAGTTTTGTCTCGAATCTCGTACTCATGAAAAGACTTTTATGTCATTAAGAAAATGATAGGAACATTGGGAACGAAGATCAGGACGCTAATGGTGATAGGTAATGATGAATGTACGTTATAATGAGAGACAGTTAGCGTTGAAGTTAAAATGCAGCTGGTGAAGGTTGTGATTGTTGGTTCTTTTTCAATGCAGTAGAGTATATTTGATATTCCCCTGTCTCGAGATAGCCTCTACCAGACTCCCGTCCGGCCGAATAAGGGGACTTTGGCCATGTTAGGAATAAAAGACTAGTAGGAGTTTATTGTCCTAGGAGTATAGGTCGCAAACTGTACTCATCTGGCGTGCTTTCTGGCTTATTTGGTCAATCTTTACAGCGACCTGTGGAGCCTGGTAGAGGCTAGTCTAGAGACACCCGTTTGCCATGTTCTGCTATAATTATCTCCATGAAAAATGGAGGTATAGTTTTGGATGTGCCTGTACGTGTGTGTCTGTATCTTCGTGTGTTTCTGTTTCAACCTTGAAGGTTATGCTGTAAACTTAAGAGCTACTGCGTCAAAGGAGCACAGTATACAACCTTTCATTGTGCAGCCTTTGCGGATAGTGATCTATCAGCAGAAATACCTTGACCTCAGAGAGTCACACATGATATTTCAACCTCTCGCATATAAGCGATAACAATGGATGTAGGGCTTTAAAAAACAACTAGAGTTTTAGACTTTCCTTAGTATTCCTCCACAAAGCTATTTCCGTAGTCAATTCAGGTGGTTATACTTCGTGTTACATGTAAAGCAGGTGGGTCCCAATTCATTGAATAGTGGTTCACCATGTCAGATATACGATCAAGGAATCAAAAGGCTCCATTAACGACGTACATGTAACATAATAGCGGTGATACCACCTGTCAAGCAATCGGACAGGCTGTCAGGCCTCAGAGAAAATCTCACCGCCCACACAGACACAGTAGGTAGCTACTCGTTATGTCCGTTTATTTTACAAGATTGAAACCTCCATGGTGTTACGTAAGTTTGAAAGTAGAGGTCAGAAACCCACATGTTGGGTTTTCGTATTAAGGTAAATCGTTATCTTCTTCGGGAGATGTAATGTTCGTTGTACGAGTTGATACTAGTAGATGCTTTTTTCAAGATTGGAATCTCCTTGGGGTTACGTAAGTTTGACGGTAGAGGTTAGAAACCCACAATTGGGCATTCGTATTAAGATGAAACATAATCTTCGGGAGATGTAATGTTCGTTGTACATGTGAGTTGATAGATCATATTTTACAAGATTGAAATCTCCTTGGTGTTACGTAAGTTTGAAGGGAAAGGTCCAAATGCCACATGTTGGATTTCGTATGAAGATGAAACATTATCTTAGGGAGGTTTAGTGTACATGAGAGTTGATGGATTAAGTATATATCTCGCTATCACATTTGATGATTTAAACAACATTAAAAATGTTTCGCATTGAACAAGGGATGTTCTTGTCATGACAAACCTTAGACGTAAACACATTTCAAAAAGCCTGTTATTTACGTTTTCTTCACTTTTGTCGGTTTAAGAAATTTTGAATATGCAGTATAAGAGTAAATCACAATGAACGTCTATCTTCAAGCAGATGTTGCGGATGTGTGACGACGTTTTCGCAATTGTGATGACGTTTTCTGACAGACCCCTGCCGCAACATAGCTGACAAGGAGGCGAGATGGTATTGTGGTTATAATGTTAATGACTTTAAATCTGTCTTTATGGTATGATATCTACCATAACGTCAACTGCCACGATTCCATTGTTATACCATTCGCAAGTTACCTTACCGTCTATGATTTCCTCGTTCTACTCGCGTTATACCAATCCTCCCCCAAGAATCGTTGCCTACTCCACTGTAACATCTGCTTGAAGATCATGTATATACATCCTTGTTACCCAAAGATGTGTAGGCGGACAGCGGTGTGACATATGGTCAGGCCCTGAGGGGAAAATGATGGGAAAATCATTTTAATCAACCCCATAATCTACGGATAACCAGACGAGTCAATTTACACCCTGTAACTTCAAAGTTGGCATTTATCGTTACACAACCGTGTATATATACGCCTCTTTGGGACATTATATTGTTATGAGATCTTTGGACTATCTGTTAGCAAAGTGTATGGAAGTAGTGGGGAATGGAAAGACTTGGAACTAACGAGATTATATCTTCAAATAAATGGAAGGATGAGAAGACATGCTGATGGAGAGAGCAGGGGCCACCGAATGATATTGTAGAAAGAAGAACGAAGGCTGGAGAAATGCAAGGTTTCAACTTATAAGCTATCTTTATGATATAATTTTACTCTTTATATTAAAACTATCATCTTTGTATTAGGTTCAAGCGTAGGGATAGCACAACGTCAACTGCCATCATTCTATCAATATATATCATGTACGTTGAGACAGCCACATTAAAACGGTGTTAAGAGCTTCTGGAGAATGTTTTGAACACCTGGATACCTGAAGTGTGTATACCTACCATGGGGATCAGTGGATATGCATATTGTTACATTCTTAGGAGCTAGTAAACCCGATATGAAATAATGACAGGCAACGTTATATTTAAATGCCAGACAATGACATTAACAGACCGCACGTTGCCGTTAGACATGCCTGAGGTCCTAATACAATAAAGTATTTTCGAGACTTAAATTTCCCTTCTGCTCTGTGAGATGTTATTAAGCAGTAGACATGGAAACATTTGGCTGTTGTTAGTAGCCATAGAGACCTTGAGTAGCTCCTTGTGGAAGAGTTGTGTTGATCAAACCGGTACAAAAGCTAGTCGCGTCACCAATAGCCAAGGGCTGGTCTCAGCGCTTCAGAATTTTAGAATGAAAGTAGGGATTGACACGACATAAGCTCCTGCTGCGGAAAGGGGTCGAAGTCATTGCTTTTAAATTGGCTTCTTCTTCCCCTACGGGTTTCTCTGTATGATTTCTGCTATGGCAACAGCATTCAGTCAACTGGGGTGCGAAGAAGGGGAAGGTCGCTTAGCAACTAGGAAAATGTACGAATCTATTGCCACACCTAAATCTCCAAACAGATGTCGGGGGTAGTTTTCTGACCGTGGTGAGCTTTCCTGACAATCCCTTGCCCAATGGTAGTGACCTGTAAGGGAACTCGCCCTTTCAGGAAATGTTACGATTTTCACCCCATCATCTAATTGAGGATCGATTTAATGTAAACTTTAAAAGGAGGTATACGGTGGAAGTACATCCTCTAGCCTAGCCCTCCCCTTCAGAGTTGCAACCCCCTCCCGCGTTTAACAGGTGCATGACAATGACAGGTGCATGACATTGACAGGTGCCGTGTGACGTCACGTGACAGGTGTATGTATGTGTGTGCACCGAGCCCCGCTGCATGCTGGGACGGACACCAGGGCTTCCGTCCACAGTAATATTGGTCACGACTTTCCGGTAGCAGTGTCTCTGATCGACACGCCGGAACAGACACCCGGCATATATGGTAGCGCAGGAGCGCGTGTGTGTCGTGCCTTGCCTTCAGACACGATCTGCCTTTAAAGGAGGGCGGCAATTATTGCAGTCCGAACACATCAATCATGCACAAATCGCGCTCCTTTTCCGTACGTGCGCGCTGCTTCATTCACAACTCATCTACTCAAGGCCTTCCTTAGGGGGTTATGGATAGTAGGATTCGTCAAAAATATACCTATGATGGCTAAAATCCTCTGACAAATCATTCTCCCTATAGCCAGTGTATTTTAAGTTTCGTGGTTGCTTTTGGTTGATCTCCAAGCAGTTGAAGTGTTTTGCTTAAAGTCTTTTTAGAAGTGCTCCTGTTTTACTTCCCCTGAAGTAAAGAAATAAGTACTTCTATTAAAGAGAGGGACTAAATGCCACAGCGACACGCGAAAAATCTGGCTGGAGACAACCACTTCATCGCTACTCCGGGGATTCTAATGTAATAAGGATTTTCTTATAACATTTATTCTATTGTTTACAACAGCTATACGCTGCGTTTGATTCTTTTATCTATGGCACGTGGGGTAGAGTGCTCTAATTTGATACCATAGTGATAGCACGTGGATCACGTATCTTCTATCCCATCCTTTGACATCCCATTCGTTAAGAAACCAAAAGCAGTCATCTTTTACATAATTTCTACAAACTGTACCGGTAAACTCTACTTAGAAAACGAAATCAAGTTTTACGGCGTGGGAAGCTATATCATTTCATCATTTCCTGGATACAATGTACATCCAAAACAAACCGGCTAGGAAGTCGTTTCACTCGAGAATAAAGACGTATAATACCATATCCATATCATTTTCACGACGTTCCTTTTCATTTTCCTCCGTCTCCAAGAAGTCGTGGCCTGCTTTTTCCGCCGTCTTCGGTTGCTCAGGTGCGGAAATCGCGAAAGTATCCCCTTATGATCCTGTCCGCTTTCTGTGATCTCCATGGTTATGAGTCAGAAAAATGGAACAGCCGTCACGACTTTAAGTTTAACTACCCTCCTTATACTGAAGATCACATGTAGACATAGGGCCCAATTCAGTTTCTTACGTGTGCATTTTCTATGTCTTTCTAGTGGTTCACATTTCGTTCCCTATGTAAGAGTCCATTTAAGGACTAGTAGATTAGGTTTTCATTCCTTGGAATATCCTGGCACTGATCTGTAACTGTATCTATATCCTATACATCAAATGGAAGAACGTTCTAGTTTGGGGATAGCATTGCTTTAGACATACATACATGTACTGTAGTATATTATGTACGCAATGTATAAAGGAAACACCCGTGGAGGAAACTTAAGGAAGGCTATTAGTATCCAGGGATGATACAAATTGAATTCACATCTAGAAACGCGATGCAATTAGCATCCGCTTCTGTCTTATGGATCGATTCTCCCCTCCCTGGTTGTGATACTGCTGAGATATTACATAAAGAGAAAATACTGTTGGCGCCACGCTCGCTCTGAGCCAAGATGGTTATTTCCTCTCCTAAAAGTACTATGACTGAAAAGTACTAAGCCATGATGTCGATTTGATTATTAGATGGCATCCTCTGGGAATCTCGAAACCGATGCGAGGGTGCGAATAAAAAAAAAAGTTTGGCTAAAAAAATAGATCCTTTCATTATGAAATCAAAGTGGTCAGGAAGGTTGAACAAATGACTGGACACACAGAACATACCAGTAGTACATGTATACCAAACAATAGATTCTACATTTTTGTTCTTTCACGTTGTAATGTTCCATGACAGTAGTATACATTTTCCGGTATTTATTTTTGCAATCCATTGAATATACTGTATCTGCTTATTTTGAAGCTTCTTTGTCCTATTTAGAGTATGGTTGAAAACTTTTTTTCAAAATCTTATTTCAAATTCTGAAAACGGCCGAAAAATTGATGCGCCCGCGGATGTCATCCATATAATCAAATAAACATAGCCTAGATAGCCTGGTTTACCATTCTCCTCCGGTATAAAGCAGAACGTAACCATAGACTGCAGGTTCGGTAAATAGTGACGATGCGCAGATCGCGGGCAAAACCGGTTTGCAAAAGGGAATGTATCGAGATTATGAGTAGATTTTTTCAAGAGATATCATTTGCATATATAGTGCGTACAGATGCTTTGATATAGGTGTGCATGTGTACGCTGGGTTGGGGTGAAACTGGTGTCAATGATTCCCTCTGTGAATCGTACATTTTTAACCGGCTATCCAAAATCTAGTACAGCTCCATAGTGTCCTCACTATTTGCGCGGATGACAGAAAAGACTCGGATTCGGAAGGTATAATCTTGGTATAATACGGCTGAATGTCAGACTAGCATCTTTTCTCGGTTATTAGCAGTGCTTCAATAGCACACACTCATGTCAATCAGGTTCACTTTTAACAAAGGCGCACCTTCTCCCCTCACAGACTGCAAGATGTTATATTTGTAAATCCGTTAATCTTCTTAATTTGCATGCATGTATACTGATAAATATGTATATAACAATTCTCGCTGCTCTACGATACATCAATCACACGCAGTTGCTACGGATGCAACATATCTATTTGCTAAATACTAGTCAGCACATATGAATATATGTATATAGATGGGATAATACATATAAAATAGCCAACTTTATATATACACCCACCATTGACTACTAGTGCTAGCATATTGTCATCTTCCAACATAGCAAAGTCACAGCAGAATAAAGTGGCCTTTGCTTCATGGTTTTGGTAGAACATATTTGACGTCAGTGCTAACGAATCGGTTATAACGAATAGATAATCTGGTTCAGCGCAAAAATGACACAATAGGATGCCGCGCACGCGCCGTTAATGATTGAACTGCATGCACATATTGCATTATCAAAGATGAGCCGGTGACCCAGATATTGTCCATAGCAATAATATATCCCCAGCCATATTAGGCAAGGTAATGCAACGGTAATATGTAACAGAACCTACTAATGGGTTTTAAAAGTAAGCTTTCTGTGACGGTTTCTTCGCTTTATCGTAAGTGTGGCAACCAATAACTTCTTGGGGGTTACTAATTCAAAATGATTATTTTCAAAGCTCCTTGCTGACTACGCTACCACTCACTCGTTGTGCGACCTTTATCAGTGTGAATCTAAATTCGAAGCTTTTAATACCAAACAGCGTTCAGTTGCAAAGTTTGATGTAGCTCACAGAGAAATGTATTAATTTAGATTTAGAAACAACAATATCCAGCCGGAAGGCAAAGTGTAAAGTCGGCACGCTTCTTCTGTCTCCTGGTTATGTGATTTTTCTTCTGTTCGCGATGAAAGTCGAAAGAGGTACCGGTCCCTTTGAACCAATTGCTAAGTCGTTCTGCTGATTATTACTCAACAAATGTTTTCGCTTTTTTCTTGCGGGGCCTCTGATAGCCAGGGGATAAATTTGCATGTCCATGATGACCGCTGCCGATGTTTGAAGTGCGAAATGTTTATCCCCTGTTTTTGTTTTATTTATCTTATGTTTAATGTACACAAAGTGAAGTGAAAACAAGACGTGATCTTGCATTGTTGCTGGAAGATTAGTAACGATTGTTCCGAACAAACCGTAAGAAAGTGCTAAACGACAGGAACGTCTGTTCTCATTTTCTTTCGGATTACCAAGGAGGTTTGCTGAAAGACCGAAAATAAATCAAAGCGCACCGCCCTCTCTGTCCTAAAACGGGGGGATATCGTGCTGTTCTGAAATCGTGGAACATAAAGAACTATTTTGTGGATAGGCACAGCGTGCAGGCTCTTTGTTGTGAAGGCGGTAATGCGCAATTTCAGATTTTCATCAAGCGCCTTGTCCTTATCATATCAAGAAGCTTTCATAAGTTGATGAAAGCCCCTTGGATATACAGTTTTCAAAGGTCTCATCAACTGAATATCGTACTACATGGCACTGTTTCACCTTGTTGGTTTGACATTATCCTAGATTTCGGACTTTCCACACTTTGTATAACGTCCTTGTACCAAGGAGGTTCTTTTTTTAACCCCTTGCTTGTACTGTATCTTGTAAAATGCGTTACCATTTCTGATTTTCTCAACACGTGATCCGCCTCTTTTAAGAGCAAAGTACGTGTTTTGAAATAGATAAACAAGAAGCGAAGCGTCTATGCGTATAGCGTCAAATAAATCAACAAAAGGCGCGTCACTTCACCCCATGTGGTTATGAGTAAAGGACAACATTTAAACATGGATCTTCGTCATTCATACAACGTAAGTTCAACACAACGTGACCGCACTTTCATCCTCTACAAATGTTGGGCAAATAAAGTTGATCGATGGCGCGTATCTGAGTATATGCTACTAATTTGCAATTCCCGCCTCAGATAATATTTGCGCCCAAGATTTCTATGACCGTTTGTTATTTGTATACAGTGTGGTTTGTAGGTGTGTGAAAATAACACAACGGGACAATAATACTGCTGAATATCAGGCTTGATATCAGGCTAGCATATTTTCTCTGGTTGCGCACATTCATGCCAATAAGTTTCACTTTTAGTTGATAGATAATATTTGCACCCAAGATTTCTATGACCGTTTGTTGATGTTGTTTGTAGGACACCGTGTGGTTTGTAGGTGTGTGAAAATAACGCAATGCGACAATAATACGGCTGAACATCAGGCTAGCATCCCAAGTTCCTCAGTGTTAGCACAAACGTCTCATGTCAATCAGGTGCACTTTTAGTTGTCAGGTAATATTTGCGCCAAGATTTCTATTACCGTTTGTTGTTTGTAGGACACCGTGTGGTTTGTGGGCACGTGAAAACAACGCAATGCGACAATTATACGGCTGGATTTCAGGCTAGCATCTCAAATTCCTCTGTTAGCACACAAACGTTTCATCTCGATCAGGTGCACTTTTAGTTGCCAGATGTTATTTGCGCCCAAGATTTCTATGACCGTTTGTTGTTTGTAGGACACCGTGTGGTTTGTGGGCACGTGAAAATAACGCAATGCGACAATAATACGGCTGAACATCAGGCTAGCATCTCAAATTCCTCTGTTAGCACACAGACGTTTCATCTCGATCAGGTGCACTTTTAGTTGCCAGATGATATTTGCGCCCAAGATTTCTATGACCGTTTGTTGTTTGTAGGACACCGTGTGGTTTGTCGGTGTGTGAAAATAACGCAATGAGACAAGCCAAAGCTCCGCCATCTGACATCGTCAATGTCTGCTCGGCCCAGACCTGACTGACGGGCTTAGCGAAACCTGGAATCTAATGATGACGTCAGAGCGCGTTATCCTCGCGTGGAGGGCCATGTAGGGAACGACTTCCGGATTCCTGACATTTTTGCAGCTCCACTTTTGCGGAGTGAAGATATCTCAGTCTGACAAACTTCCTACGTGATATGCAAAGACACTAGAAGTTGTTTATTTGCATTTGACAAGGCTGTGGACTGCTTGTATACGCGGCAAACCATATACGTACCAAGGAGGTGATTTTTTAACCTCCTTGTACGTAGATATCTTCTTCTGACGTGACAGTCACTACATGCGAATACGGAAATCGGATGAATGATGCAGTGTACTTAAATTTTCTTTCGGTTTTGTGCAAACCATTTAAACCCTGTCACTAATAGTGAATACGGAAGTCGCAGGAATGATACACTATATTTTCTTGTTACAATTACCACATACTTTGCCTATGATGTTCATAGTTTGCGGCTACTCCTTTTGGAGAAGGTGAGGCTCCAACAAAGCACAAATTGATGCTGACTCAGACAAGCATTACTGATGAACGTATTTATTTTTCAAATACAAGTATTGACTCGGATTGACGACAAACACAACATACAACAAACACGTCAGATTACTCGTTATTTGCGCGGCGCATCCTGCCTTAGTGTGTGTAAACACCATTGTAATAACATATATCACATATCCTTGGACTGGTAGATCAACTTCCTTCATTCCTAGTTACGTGTAACCATGACGGGGTCATCCAAAAGAAAACAAAAAGTGCACCCCCAAAGTTTGAGATCTTAAGCGCAAAACTCAAGATGCAATTTTCATACAGCATAGATATACATATACCCCCCAGCTAGCCCCTTCGTCTTCACCTTTCGAAAGTCGAGTATTCTATTGGAACAGTGTGTTCGGATGGAAGATCCCACTGTAGTGATGGGGGAGGTGGGATTTGACTCCCCTTCCCCCCAATGCCAGCACCTTGCGTGTACCTCACTGTATAATCAATTACGGGCACGCGAGATATCGACTTGCTCTATCGATGACGTCGACTGTGCAGTGGTGGAAATATAAGATAAGTGGTGCAAACGGAGCGCCCTGCATTCAAGGGTCATGCAGAGCCCGATAATTGCGACATTGGGCAGACAACGTTATAGATGTATCTGTCTCCCAGGGGCAGTCTGCGTTGTCTCTTCCTCCTGTGTTTCAGGAGGATTGGTATGCTCGAAGACAAACAAACAAATAGCCAGACACAATACTTTGTACTTGGAAAATGAGAAGAATGTTAAAGTGTCTGCGTGCACGACGATTTTTCCCTTGTAAAACAGAATCTATCATATCTCGAGGCCAGATTTCCGGAAGGATGAGGAATATTTTTCATTGACCTCACGAACTCTGCGTTTCGGACGGATACCGCTATTCTCATAACGGTGTCCGCTAATACGGGCACAGTCAGTCATATGATATACGGTCAGTCACTCAGTGTACAACATCAGTATACAAATATTTGACGACTTTGTACGCACGTCCGTAGGTGACAAATACAGACCATATTCCGGTAACGTAAAAACGTAATTTGCACCATGACTGTGTGCGGTAGAAATATAGCCTTTATCGTGTTCGGTATCAGCGAGGCCCCGTTCCCCTGTATGGGGCAACCCAAAGATGTGTAACCGGATATGACGTCATGAAGTGACACGCGAGGTGCTTACGTCGCCCGCTGTGTCACGGCAGTCTGGTTAAATATGCATGAATCAATACAAAACGTCTCTTGGAGGGATGTTGTCGCATCCCTTCCCCCAGGAAAGCAGACATAATGACTATATCATCATGGTTTATGCATGATTTGCAGCGTAAGATTGATATTGGTGAGCCGAAGACCAAAAAATCCCGCATGACAAAGGACATCACGAACAGAGATTAGCCGCTTGCTATTTCGTTCCAATGCTCCAAAACACTAGAAGAAACATTAATACAATCTAAATACTGTTTCTTCTATAACGTCCTTAGTTCCAAGAGGATTCACGAATAATCCCTATCTAGGTTCCAAGAGGATCCACGAATAATCCATATCTTGGTTCCAAGAGGATCCACAAATAATCCCGATGTACGTTTCAACAATGGTTTTCTCTGCCCGTCGTTTCAATATCATCATGATTTGTCTTCGTAATAATCCTTCCAATCCTCTCACCCCAGACAACTAATAATTTCGCGTCGCCTTTTTACCCTGGAGAAAATGCCGATTGTTTAGAAATCAAGGGCGCAGATTACTCGAGGCATTGTGATGATAGAAATCTCCGGTAGTCTGCTCGGAAATTCGCACCCCCATGATTGTACAATGCCAACAAGACTACAACGTTTCCATCACCGGAAGGAGAATAGAAGTGACAACAGTCATCAAGTCTGAATAAAGGGACACCTTTTGTCATGGATGTGTCTTGAATGGACAGACACGGCTTGGGAGAGAGAACAGCCCTGCTATAACAGGTACACCCTCTCCCGGGGTTATTATGAAAATATCAGGTGACGTAGGCGGTGGTCTTCCTGCGCCGTGATTGGTCGAGGTTTGTTGACCTTCCACACAACCCTCCCACTTCCCCCGTCGGCTGTTATAACATTGTGCGTAACGTTAGTAGTCAGCAGCAGCGCGCCCGAGAGCAGGCCGCTGTATCTTCACTTTCCTAACAGGAGAAAATATATACAAGAGGTGCCACTGGGAACTAGACGAACTATTCTACTTTGGAATCCCTTCTCCTTACGGATCGCGTTACTTGTGTGGACTGCAGGCTACTTTTGAAAATCATGGACATGAATGTGCGGAGACCCAAACGCCCGGCCAGGACGGCGGAAGACTCTTGCAGCTGCGGCAGCACGCACCCGTGTTCCGGGACGCCGGGTTCCCGGGGAACAGCGGCCAGCCGCATGCGGATCTCCATTCATCCCACCACCGGTGGGCAATTCGAACTAGACGTACCTTGTCATGAGACTGTAGAGGAACTAAAGCGAAGGATATCCAAACAGCTGAAAGTGGCCAAGGACAGAATAATGTTGCTGCATCGGGACAAGTAAGTACCGTCATGATATATGTCTATCTGCACGAGGGTACCCAACTGGGGTGTGGGGGGCCACTTTGGTGTAGCATAGTTTCTGTTGTGTGTAGTCAGTTTCCGAGCTTAGTTTGCATTTCCTTCCCCCTCAGACAACTGAAGCGGGGTTCCTTGGACGAGAACGCCGTGTCAGAAGGAAGTAGAATCACGCTGCTGCCGGCCGTCGAGTCCGGCTTGATCGTAAGTATCCCCGGTCTATGTACTCACTCTGGCTCTGGCGCCCGACAGGAAACAACTCGACACCACCGCACACCGAACAATGACACTCACCCGGGCTAAATATTCCAGGTGTTCTTCTTAGCTAACCGGAGGTGGCAAACGCTAGCATTCGTGATTAATTTCTGTGTGCAGAAACCGTAGATATGTCTGCTTGGGTGGTGTAGAAATATGATGCCGACGTCATAGTGTAAACCTAATGTGTCCGTGCATGCATTGTATAGGCTTCCACCCATGGCAATATATCGGGGATAATGAATGAGCACGGCCTGATCTCCGTGACACACTGTGCTATATTTTGATCCTTTCCTTCTCTCGTTTTTGCAGTCTCAAAGACCAGAACAGACTGTTATGCAGGCACTGGACAGTTTATCAGAAACACAGGTGAGATGCTCACAACTCTGCACGCACGTTATTATTTTCACTCGCGGTTTCGTCCGGGTTTTTCTGAGGAATGTTTTTGTCGCGTCCCTGTGTCGCGGCACAGCCCATCGGGCCCCATGCCATAAGCCCCAGAGCAACAGCCCTGCAGAGGGAAGCTTCATATTAGCTTTCACTCCATTGTGGCCCAGTGTGTATTTTCCCGTGGGCTTGACAAGGCTGACTTATTTGTCACGCAGGCCCGCAGTTCTGTGTGCATAGTATGCCCTACAAGATAGGCTCCAGGGGCAATGGTACAATTTAAGGGGGGTCTAGAGTAGGGTCTAAAGACGAAGTCGTATAAAGTTTGCATCCTACTGTCTTTGGTCATTGAAATTCTTGGTGGAATTAGACTTAGAAACTGATTCTGTGTGTAGAGGTATACAGGACTGCGTAGCTCTGATAGTCATTCGTACCAGCCTATACTATAATAGGGAAGGGCGAAGTCCAGAAAGTGGGACTGGAGTATGATAGGTTAGAAATATCTAGGACGCAGTGACAGGGGAGGGGAAGTTCGCGCGTGTGTGCTGGGGCTAGAGTAGGGGTCAAGCTAAAGTATGCAGCTCTACTAGTTTTCGCGTTGTACAGAGAAAATCGTGTCAAGCCGTCCCCCGACCGGCTCCCCCAGCTTAGCTCTCAGCTGATCCACGCGCTGGCGTCAGCTGCACTTGAGAAATCATCATCCATTATTCAAACCACACTGCCCCTCCCTCCGCTGGCTCGGACGATGGGACAGTCCGGGCGGGGGTGCGACTTCGCAGGAAGCTACGCTTATCGGGTTGCTGCACACGCTGGGCGAACTCTGGTGGCGGGCACAAGGCACGCACGATGCACGACCTGCTGCTCAACTTGCTGCAGATTCACTCACATCCCTAAATAGGGTGCACATTGTCGGTGTTTCTATAAAAATATACACCCATTACAACCTACGAAACTGACTTAAGCATGCACAAGGGGGTGTTATAATCTTTAAGTCATCTGAATGATCTGTGCAACAACGTAGCGATAGACAGTCTAACAGTGACAATATGTTGCTGCAACGTTCAATCGTCAGATATCTGTCTGTAAAGTTCTGAAGATATCCTTGTAGTTTGTGATCAGGAGGGGTGTCCATACTTGATGAGGTGGCAGGCTCTGCACCTATTCTTGCATGTCCTCCTTTCGTCCTGACTACCCAGGGGAAATACAAACACGTCGCCAATGACAAATCGAGCTCTCCTGGGTTATTCAAATGAAAAGATTTTGTTAGATAAAAGGGAGACAACAATGCATTCTTTTCTTTACTTCGTGACAGAAATAGGAGCTGAGAGCAAAGTTGTCTTGGTTGCTTGCCCTGAAAGGACCTTTGTGTTTGGGAAGTTGTGTTTAGGTATGCAAGCAGCTAGAAAGTGCTGCAAACAACTGGCAACCCTGTTCCCAACATGGCGATCGTCCCCTATTTGGGGGGCCGGTGGGGTGTAAAGACTAGAGTCCTGTATTGTGATATGCATAGTTGCTTGGGGTGTTACGGTGGGGCCGATTTAACTTGAAGGGAGACAGGCCGCAAGCTGGCGGGGGAGGGGAGGGGGGTAGCTTTGTATTGCTTTGCCACTTGTGTCCCCTGGTAAGATATTCATCACAATGACGGGGGAATCAAAAGAGTCTGGTCACCTTGAAGAGAGTCCTCTGCAACCAGCAGAACGAATCTGCTTAGCCTAAATAAATACTCGAGAAATCTCCTCTCTGTGCTGGCGCGTAACCTCCTATTTATTGTTGACAGCCCCAAGCGAAGCCACGCCAGTGGTCCACGCCACGCTATTGGGTGTGTAGGTTTGATAAGGGGTAGAATAACCGGGCTAGAGCAGGTCGGGACGGGGAGGGAGCGTGGCTCGGAATGCGTGGCGTCGCTGGAAAAGCGTCCTGATTATGTACATTGTCCTGAGCCGGCGGGGCAATCACTGCTCCGAGATGCAATTGGAAGGTTGAGGTAACCCGAGCTCGAAAGGAGTGCACGTCGAATTGATTGTCCTCGCCCCGCCAACAGTAGCACGGGTCGCCAAGCGTCCAGGGATCTCCCTACACGTCCCCCCTAAACTGTTTCTGGGTTTTCTTCAGGGACAAGGAAATTGGGTTGAAACATTTCTTTTTTTTTTCAGGCACACGATATGCTAGTAGCTACACACCTGAGCCAACATACTAGTGATAACAGACCAAGGGATCCCCTCTCTGCCCCCCCCCCTTCTTTCTACGCTAAAACGTTATGCTATATAGTCTAGTCTGTTCAGTGTTTTTCTTGACAGCTGAGTCTGTACAACACCACGAAAGCTGCAAGGTCGTGCGTCTGGGTTCAACCTAACAAAAGACTCGCCCTGCATGTCATCTGAGCTTGCTGTAGATATCAGCGCAGTTCCTGCCCAGTTTTGTTGATACTTCCCGCGCGTCGTGCTTTGGCAATCCAACCCGCTTCCACCCCGAGGTTACCCCAAGGTTGGGGGTAGGGCCTCACAAAAGGCTGCACTGGCGCGAGACGGGGCTATGTTTGGACTCGGGACGTTTTTAGATTAGAAACACACACAACTGTCTGATGCAAGGGAAAAGTTCTTTTTCGCTGAAACATTTCCTTTCCGTCAGTGTCAGCTAGGAAAATAGCTAACGTGACGCACCTTTTTACAATGTTTCATTGATGGTAGATACCATCCAAGCAGAGGTTAGTGGGCAAGATTGGACCACCTTATCATATGGCCCCGTTTCCTTGCCATCATCTGGTGGGGATAGCGGAAAGAAGTGCATACTAGTATGATAAGAAGGTCACAATCTTTCCCACCAACATCTGCTTGGAGACTAGCTAGCTGCAGGCCCAAAACCGGAAGGAATGTAACCGCGAGTAACCTCCCGAACACACAGACAGACAGCTATGGGAAGGGGTGGGGAGGGTACTGACTGCTGTGGAATGGGGTGGACCAACGTTGTCAAGGACGCCTCTCTAGCTCGACTCTTATTAATTCAGTTTTAGTATAGTTATAGGGACCTGTATACAAATATGAAAAAGAGATTAAAATCAGCGTGGGCAGCGTTCAAAGAGTAAACAAGCGGAGTTTGCCGGGAGACTCTGAGTGACAACACGGTGTTATTACGGATAATGCGATGCCTGACGTCCGTTCCATAAGCCGCGATAATAACTGAGCGGGTCGGAAACACACCGGAAGACCGACCAGGTGATCCCTGAGAGACGGAGCTGCCCATTGTTCGGGGCAAGGCCCGGGGGTGGACGGCTCAGGGCCACAGAAATCAGCTGGGTTGGCAGAAATCCATTACAGCCTTTGTACACAATGTTTATTGAGACTCACCCCCGCAAAGGGTCGCCTGGACCACCTTTCAACCCCATCCCAGAAAAGGAACGATACTATATATGTTGCGTGGCGTTTCTGGTCGTGTATTTCGGTCCTCTAAACCACTGTAGTATGTTTAGGTTTTCGGGGAGTTTCCAATGACTGAGGGAGTTTCCAATGTGTCATGCATTGGTATGGGGATGGTCCAATGGCTTTTTATGCATGCAATCCTCTGCCTGAAAACCGTGTTTAGCTGATTCGATCTAGTCACGCTTTCGATACGGACGAAACTGTGTGCAAAGTTGAAAGTGAACAACGGAACCAAACTGCAAGCCCGTTTTCAGATGTGTGTGCTTTTAGAATTCCAACAACGGAGTCACCTTGCCCCCGCTCGATTTGCCAAAACGTTTAGTGCCAATGCCGCGGTAATAGCTTGAAATAGTTATAGATCGAAGCTGGGCACGTCATGCATTCAGGAGGACGTCAATGTACCTGCAACCAAACCTTCACCATTAGGAGTGAGTAACTGCAAATGTCGTACTTTCAGACCTCGACAAGTTGCAATAACGCGACCGAAATGGAATTAACTTTTTTTGATAAGTCGTGAAAGCAAAGTCAGGCACACGCCTGTGAAAGGGGGTCGCATGTTTGATGCAGCGGGGTCGATTTAAGGCACTGCCTCCCCATAAAGTATTCGGAAAATGTTAGATTAAAGAATTCAGGTGGACCCAACCCTCCAAAACGATCCCGAGGCACCGGCAAGGCCCTAGAGGGTGTAGACACTTGACCTCACCGTGTCAATTATTGAAAGAAAGGTCAATAAATTGTAGACACTCCTCTTTTTTCCTTGTAAATGTTGGATGAAGCTACGAAGCCTCACGTAGCGCGTCTGGTGATTTTTGGTGTGTCCTTTTTGGAAACACCCCTGTGCCTCTCACCGCAGGCATGTGATGCAAACCAGCTGATCAGCTGTGTTAGCATCACCAACAGGCGCCTATGGGCGATGGGATATTTGCGTCTAGCGTCGGGCGTGTATATATCCTTAGTCCGCGG
>NC_049993.1:8584013-8585642 GCF_000003815.2 Branchiostoma floridae | reverse complement strand
GGAAAATGTTAGATTAAAGATTCAGGTGGACCCACCCTCCGACAGGATCCCGAGGCACGGCATGGCCCTAGAGGGTGTAGACACTTGACCTCACCGTGTCAATTAGTGAAAGAAAGGTCATAAATTGTAGACACTCCTCTTTTTTCCTTGTAATGTTGGATGAAGCTACGAAGCCTCACGTAGCGCGTCTGGTGATTTTTGGTGTGTCCTTTTTGGAAACACCCCTGTGCCTCTCACCGCAGGCATGTGATGCAAACCAGCTGATCAGCTGTGTTAGCATCACCAACAGGCGCCTATGGGCGATGGGATATTTGCGTCTAGCGTCGGGCGTGTATATATCCTTTAGTCCGCGGGACGAGGTCAGTCAGGGCTCCAGCTTAGGTAAACCCAACGCGTCTCGGGTCGCTAATTTTCAGACATGTTCCCTTCTTCCAAATGTCCAAAATGTTGCAACCCTTCGGGACTCGTCACCTGCATTCTGTAACAATTGCCACGCCAGGTAATCAGTTGACAGGCCTAGACACGTCCCCTGAAAAGGACTGGGGGAGGGCTGTGGCATTCAGGGGGCAGCTGCACCCTTGTAATCGCTAGCTGGACAAGCTCTATACAGACAACGTAAATGGCTTTTCCCTGCCCGCGCCCTCCGGATTTGTTGACCGACTGCCCAGGTTGCCAGGCTCGAGAGCTTGCTTCATTAGACTTGGAAAGAAAAAAAAAATCATGTCTTTGCTTTAGAGTAATAGATTGAAGGCTTTCTGTTTGCCCTGGAGTCCTGAAGCTAGCTGCTACGAAAGTTTTCTGGTAAGGAAGTCAGGTGAAGCTGCATTTTTTTTTTCAGAAAGAATGTGGTGTATGGGGGGGGGGGGGGGCTTCCGCGAAGGCCCCGGGCGTACCTGGTGCGGGGGAGGGTGGGTCCTCCCGGGGAGTCAGCTTTACCCCCCGAATCACGTGCCGAAGGTACACCAAACCAACCGTGCAGACACACAAAAGTTTTCTTCCAAACCAAACCAAACGTCCGCTTTTTGGGCCAGGCAAAATTCATCTCTCGCGATCAAGGACCGGGGCCCCAATACTAAGGTCGTGACCGTATAGTAACGCTAACATCTGTCGGTTTGAAGTGTACCACAATGCTGCAAACTGCGTGCTTTGGTCTGCACATTCTATTGAACAATTTTCTAAACCAAAGAACCGTCACATAACAAGACGGGGCAAAGAACCACAGCCTCATTCGTCACGATACTTATCTTTGCTACCCCCCTCCCCACCAAAACATCGTAAAGAGGGGGTCAGACCAGGGTGAACTTATACACAAAAGCTTCAGCTAAAAACGCAAGGGGTCGATGTTGGGGCATCTGCATGCAATATTCCGCCACGTCCCGCAGCCAGGGCATTTGTTGTCTTTCCCACAAAGTGACAAACGCTGTTTTCTATTCAAAACCGGGGCGAGATTGACGGCTGCCAGTATTTGATCTGCAGTTTAGCTGTCGTCTCCAGGGACTGGGGTAAAACTTTGCGGCCGGCTTTCATGTCAAATATGGGCTGCGCTCTCAAATATGGAGGCATAGTAAGATAATAAGACCCCTCTCTCAGTGGGTAGAAAAGCTGACGTCGCCCATTCTTTGCAGCTTT
>NC_049993.1:8579203-8583484 GCF_000003815.2 Branchiostoma floridae | reverse complement strand
ATAGTGTGAAAGGGGAGGTGCGATTATAATCGTGTTGATTTTTTAAACAGTCGCGGAAGAAATTCTCCCTGCACATGGGATGTAAAAATGCACGCAGTATATATTTTTGAAAATACACCATACAAAAACTTTGCCGTTTTTTATACTCCGTACACACTTCACAAAGGGAAAGAGACTTTCTCATCTTTGCACAATTCATGTTGAATGTAAATTTGAATGAAAGCAACATATGTCAGCGAGCCCTGTGTTTGACCTGTCGGGTCATCTACATACGCACCCCAGCCGTGAGAAAGCTCGTTTGAACAACCCGAATCGGTCGCACGCTAAAATATTAAAATATGGGCGAGGAAACTTTCCTCCCTTTATCTCCCTCTTATCAATAAATAGTATTAATACCCCGTGGTTGTGTTAATCCGTCAAAAATGGATTTTCGTCGCGCATGAAGTGAGTCCACGTCCTGACGTGTTTCAGTCGCCCCTGTTGATCTGCTCCCGTGAGACCGCACTATTACAGCTACCCCTTTCCCACCCAAAACAGGAACAAAAGTCAAAACACAGGAGGAAGAAGGTGTTAGAAACAATGGTATTTGCACCGGAGAGCAACAATATAAGTTCGACAGATTTGAACGGGAAACCCCACAATAATAGTCGGCATGTAATTAAAAGTGAACCGGTTTGTAACATCATGTATGCATCACAAAGAACGAGGAGGGAGAGCTTCACACTCGCGAAGTAATACTATTTGTGATGTCATTCAATGTGCAGATGTCGCCATTGCAAGCCTTGTCCGGGCGGATTTTACTTGCACAAACAAAACCTTCGACCATTTTTGTCTTCAAACGGGACGATCTCAGACGCTAGCTCAATACCATGCACAAATCCCATCAAAGAAAAACAAAATGACTCCAAGGTAACATGCATATCAAAGAAGGCAATTTGCCGGCATAATCACACACTCATTACCGGGAAAAAAGAACGGTGTTTCTAGAAAATATTCTGGTCCGTACAAAGCTGCTGCTGTCGGCACACACTGCTCGGGAAAGTCAACACCGAGGGCGTTTTCTTTCAAACATTGCAGGGAATGTTTGCCTACTTCGACAGGTCGGCCAGGGGGACCGGCCCCTGCATTGATCAAATATATTTTCTTCACTCAGCATTGATTAATGGAAAGTTCACAGGCAACTCTTTTGCATATACGGGGGAGACGTATTTGTGGTGTATTGTCACTGTTGTGTCCGTGCCCATTTTTCAATGTTACATGCCATATTGACTCAGGACTTTGGTCTGCCTTGTATAATGCATATGTTGAAAGATTTGAAGAAATATTACGACTTTTTCTACTCCTGTACACAGCTAAGAATATAGAAGCCAGATAAGTGGCATTGGATAGAGTTACTTCAAAGGGAAGGTTGCCCCAGTGCAAACTGTCTTGCAACAACGGAAATGTCTGTTTTTCTGTGATTTGCTCAAGTCGGCAACTGCATTGTCTCAGGACGAAATCCGGTGTTCTGACAGGGCAAATTGTCCAGTGTATTCCACATGGGAATGGGAGTCTCGGCTGAATAACTGGAAAAATGGAAGGGCATCTCGTCCTTGGTTCGGGGTGCAATTATTCGGGGTGGCCTCCCACACCCAGTTGGTCCAGCTGAGTATTTGCCTTTGTGCAAAACAGGCATGCACAGATACGACGAAGCTTGCCTGGAGTACCGCACTGGGCCCTCTGTGATTACATAGGGGGCTTAGGTGGGGGTAAGCCATTGCTGCAGTAGTCACCATTGGGAACAGTGTCTTTTATACATTTGTAATTCCCCCTACTCATATCACTGGCTTCATGGATTCCCTTTGATAGAATGGCTAGCCTAATAATGCATCATTGCATATACAGGAAAGCTCATTTGGGAGTGCTTGTTTAGATACATATAAGTAGGCAAGAATTAACAACTGCAATATTTTATAAGCATTCTGCTCTATCATATGGTTATAGCATTGTGCTGTACATGATACAATGAAGGCAGTCAGGGTCTCATCATGTAATGTACCCATCCAAACGGTAGCTTGGGAAATAACTACATGTCCGATAAAAGGTCAGAAGATGGCCACAGCATTTCTTTCACAACCACTGGATGAACAAAGACAGTCTACAGAGAAATCTGACTGCCTTATGCCTCCCAGTTCAAAGCCCGACCATGCCACAACTACAAAGTGTAGCACGAGCTATACTTCCGGTCGACCAGCAAATGCAAATGACTTTTATCAAAGAAAACCCTCCTACTGGAAAATAGTGCTTTGGGCTTCCCTCGCTTGAGTCATCATCTGAAGCAGTGATGCCCCCAGAGTAATACCACAAGTAGGAGGAGACTGTAATCTTGAATAAGTTCCCCATTACCGCACGCCAGTTGGATGTCCATAAATGGGCATCCTCGGCGTGGAAATCCCTCCACATCTCATGAAAGGCAGTGTAGATTTATTTTGGGAAGAGCTGGGGGCGCCAAACGCTCAGTTTTACATGGCTGTTCATAAAACGTGAACGTGGGGGACTACAGAGGTGACCTACCTATATTCTGAGGTGGTGTTTTGCATTAGTATCACCAAATGCAGCATCATCATGACTGTCCTGGGAAAATATCTAGTCTCCCCCTGACCCCCCTGGCTTTGGACTGAACAGTAGTGGAAATTGGCCACGTAGGGGGCAAACCAAATATGGTAATCCCCAATGCCATATTTGGTCAATTTCTTGTACATGTACTTTTCAGTCCATCAAAGGAGCCCGAAGGAGACTAAGAAAACTGGGTCATATCAAAACTGGGTTATATCGCATCATGTCACATGGCAAGCAGTGCATCACAACAGTATATGGGTTATTCCTGAAAAAGGCACATGGGCAGATACTAGATCACACAAATTAAAAACTCCTAGTATAAATGCAAAGTTGTATTTGTATGAAAGTAAATTACTTACTAGTACTTGTACAGTACTTGGGATCTTCTCAATTATTCGAGTGGCGAGCACCTGTAAGGTAATGGTAAAGCTATGATCCTCGACTGAGGTGAAACAGGACGCTTTCATAGCTGTGTTGGGTTCTTCGGTTCTCCCCGAATATTGGCAACAAATGTTATGTACATATATGATAATGTTAGCTGTTTTTCTGTACAACATAATACTATATATGGCTACAAAGTGCTGACCATGTCCTCTGTTCTTGTCTCTGTCCAGGTGAATGACTTCCTGTCTGGCCGGTCCCCCCTGACCCTGGCGCTGAGAGTCGGCGACCACATGATGTTCGTGCAGCTGCAGCTCGCGGCTCACCAGATCCCCGCCAGCCACCAGCCAGCCAACCAGGGTGCAGCGCACAAACGTTTCGCAACAACCAATAGCAAATCATCCTCCTCCAGCTCTGCTGCTACAGCCACTTCGACCACTGCCACACCACCGTTGTCATCGCGCCATCATCCGTCCAAGAACTTCGCACCATCATCGTTTGCATCGTCAGCAGCATCTTCATCATCTTCTTCCTCTTCTTCGTCATCATCATCTTCTTCTTCGTCTTCTTCTGGATCACAACAGGTAACTACTCTTCTGTACATTTTAATTCAAATCCTTTGATTTTAATTCAAATCCTTTTGAATAGGTTGTACATACTGGTTGTATAGATGCTTTTCAAAGAGGTCATCTTCTGATGCAGGTACATAGAATCTGCTGTAATACCAGGTATCAAAATCTATGGGACCATGAGCACATGTCAAGCTTGCATCTGAGAACACTTTTCACGACTATAGTAACTAACTACTATTCACCTTTGATTTCACAGAAGTCATCTTCCTCGAAGCAGGGTGCATTCATCGAGAGCATCAAGAATCATGGACCAGGCATCTACTCAGGGACATTTTCTGGTGAGTTTGTCTCTACCTGTAACAATTTTCAAAACATAATTCTCATAGTAGTACAGACAACATGTTGAGACTTGAAAATCATTGATAAATTCAAAAAGAAATATGAATGGACTGAATAGAAGAATATGTGAGTTAGACTCTCAACACAACGTTTAACTTGGGATGAGCCTAATATCTCCTGTCCCTGTCCCTAGGCACGTTGAGTCCTTCCCTTCAAGATGACCAGGGTAGACCTCGGAGAGACATCAACACCATCTTGCACATCCTCAACGACCTCTTGGGGGCAACACAGCGATTTTCCTTCGGACCCGGCGGTACTCTGTCTAGCGAACCACCGGCGCCAGAGACGACCACGGCCAGACCCCGGAAACCGACACCACCACCTCGTCCTC